>NC_060268.1:114960409-115184550 GCF_021613505.1 Equus quagga
GGTCTTAATCCTATTTCCACATAATAACATGAAAATGTATTTTTTTTAAAGATTTTATTTTTTTCCTTTTTCTCCCCAAAGCCCCCCAGTACATAGTTGTGTTTTCTTCGTTGTGGGTCCTTCTAGTTGTGGCATGTGGGATGCTGCCTCAGCGTGGCTTGATGAGCAGTGCCATGTCCGCACCCAGGATTCGAACCAATGAAACACTGGGCCGCCTGCAGCGGAGCACGCGAACTTAACCACTCGGCCACGGGGCCAGCCCCCTGGACATCTATATTTTGATCTCTGTTATTACGTGCACGCACATGTACAATTGTTACATCTTTTATCATCTCAAAGTGTCACTGTTTATCTCTGTTAATACTCCATGTTTTGAAGTCTGCTTTGCTTAATATTAATATGGCCACACCAGTTTTCTTCTGCTTAGTGTTCGAATAGTATATCTTTTCCCATTCTTTTACTTTGAACATATCTGTGTTTGTATTTAAGCATAGCTTTTTGTACACAGCATTTAATTAGGTTTTGCTTTTTTATCCATTCTGAACATATCTGTCTTTTAATTAGAGTACTTAATCCATTTATATTTTTTGTTAACTTTTAATTTTTATATAATTCCAAAGTGCAGAAAAGTTGCAGGAATAATAGAGGTAACATCCATATATTCTTTAACCAGATTCACCAGTTGTTTACCTGATGCCCCATTTGCTGTATCAGTCTCTCTCTCTCTGCATGCACAAACACACATGTGCATTTATATACATACATACACATATATACAGCATATGTATATATGTATTTGTATGTGTGGCTTTTGGTGTATGTATAATATATATATATATATATATATACTTTTTTATGAACCATTTTAGAGTTAGTTCTTGACATGATCTTTTACCTCTGAATACTTCATTGTTTATTTCCTAAATACAAAGACATTTTCTTACATAATTACAGTATAATTATCAAAATCAGGAAATTAACATTGATTCTTTATGTAATCCATGTCCAATTCAAATTTCTGAATTTTCCCAATAATATCTTTTTTAGCTGTTTTTATTTTTCCAGTCCAGAGGCCAGTCCAAGATTATGTATTATATTTAATTGTCATATCTCTTTAGTCTCCTTTAATTTGTCTTCCTTTGTCTTTTTTGACCTTACCTTTAAAGAGTGTAGATCAGTTGTTTTGTAAAATATCTTTCAGTTTGGGTTTTTTCCTGAAGTTTCCTCTTTGATTGGATGCAGCTTTGCAATCTTTGAGGGAATGTGATAAAGCGATGTTTTGTTTTAGTTCATCATACCATGAGGCCCGTGATGTTGCTTTGTACTGATGTTGGTGATGTTCACTTTAGTCATTGTTTAACCTATATCCACCGGGTTTTTCTACTACGAAAGTCAGTTTCTTCCCCTTGTATAGTGAATGCATAACTTTTGCAGAAAATTCTATGACAAAATGTGAATCTTTCTTTTTTTTTTTTTAAGGATTGGCACCTGAGCTAACAACTGTTGCCAATCTTTTTTTTTCTGCTTTATTTCCCAACCGCCCCCAGTACATAGTTGTATATCTTAGTTGCAGGTCCTTCTAGTTGTGGGATGTGGGACCCCGCCTCAACATGGCCTGACAAGCGGTGCCATGTCTGCGCCCAGGATCCGAACCCTGGGCCACCGCAGCGGAACGCGCGAACTTAACCACTCGGCCATGGAGCCGGCCCCCTGAATATTTCTCATGAAACTTTTGTGCATTAGTTTAAATATCCATTACTGATTTTATGAATCCATTATTTCATTGGTATTCTACCCTGAAGAATTTCCCATTCCCCCCCCCCCATTACAGTCGATTCTCATTATTTTCAGATTCTATCTTTGTGAATTTGCCTATTTGCTGCAATTTATTTATAACTTCAAAATCAGTACTTGTGTCACTTCCACTGTAGGTTGTGGACATGGGCACTGTGGTGAAAACTTTGAGTTGACTGATGCTTACGTTTCCAGCTGAGGCTGAACACTGCGATACTCTGTCTTCTTTATTTTATTTTAGTTTTTATTACGGTAACGTTGGTTTATAACATTATGTAAATTTCAGGTGTACATCATTATATGTCAATTTCTGTGTAGATTACATCATGTTCACCACCCACAGACTAATTACAATCCATCACCACACACATGTGCCTAATCACCCCTTTCGCCCTCTCCCCTCCCTCTCTGGGAACCACCAATCCAATCTCTGTCTCTATGTGATTGTTGTTGTTTTTAATCATCTGTTTATGAGTGAGATAATATGGCATTTGACTTTTTCCCTCAAACTTACTTCACTTAGCATAACAACCTCAAGGTCCATCCATGTTGTCACAAATGGCAAGATTTCATCCTTTTTATGACTGAGTAGTACACCATTGTGTATATATACCACATCTTCTTTATCCATTCTTCCCATCATGGGCACCAAGGTTGCTTCCAAGTCTTGGCTTTTGTGAATAATGCTGCAATGAACATAGGGGTGCATATATCTTTATGCATCTGTGTTTCCATGTTCTTTGGGAAAATACCCAGCAGTGGAATAACTGGATCATATGGTAGTTTTATTCTTAATTTTTTAAGGAATCTCCATACTGATTTCCATAATGGCTGTGCCAGTTTGCACTCTCACCAGGAGGATACTCTGCCTTCATGTTTCAACTCTCATACTGTCAACAGTCTTCCTTTTCCTGGTATATTTAGTGCCATGTCTTTACATTTTGTGCTTTTTGTTGGTGATTTTACTGTTTAGAATGGCCCCCAAACATAGTGCTGAAGTGCTGTCTAGTGTTCCTAAGTGCAAGAAGACTGTGATGTGTCTTATGGAGAAAATACTGTATGAGAAAAGCTTTGTTCAGGTATGAGTTACAATGCTGTTGCCCATGAATTCAATGTTAATCAATCAAGTTATATAATATATATAATATATTAATAAGGTGCCTTTAAAGGAAATGCAACATAAGGATTATAAGTATTCAAGAGGGAGAAGAGAGAGAGAAAGGAGCAGAGAGCTTGTTCAAAGAAATAATAGCTGAGAAGTTTCCAAACCTGGGGAAGGAACTGGACTTACAACTGTACGAAACCAATAGAACTGCTAATTACATGTAAAACAACATTATGTATTGATGCGTTGACAAAAATGTTCTGACCAGAGGCTCATAGGAACCTAACTCTGTATTTCTTCTAGGAGCACTGCCTCAGTATTTGCTAATTCAGTGTTTGCAGTGACTTTGTAGAACACAGCTACTATGAATAGCAAGAACTGACTGTAGTTTATTTATATCAATTTGGCACATGAATTGTATTTATCCATGAGTGTCCTTATATATTTGGAAACTCAAATTGCTCTTCTTCTAGCTCCTGTATCCTTTGATGTTTCCATTATTCCTTGAGCTCTTTCTCATTTTCTGTCAGAAGATGTTTCAAGTTCATCATACTTTCCTAGCCCCTTCCCTAGATCCAGCCATTTCTCCAGTGAACCCTGATTCCTTCTAGTGAAGAATGGTATTTAGGAATTAAGATCTAGGTGCCAGATGTGCTCATTACTTTTATAATATCACTGCTCCTGTACCTCTCACTGGAAATAGCTAAGGAACAAACACATGCATACACACATAGATACATAGATACATATCTGTACCTAGCTATGTAAAAGCATGAGTTCATCCATCCAAGTTGTTGCATGTATCAATAGTGCTTTCTGTTTATTGCTAAGTAGCATTCTATGGTATGGATGTATCAGTTCGTTTAACTATTCATCTGTTGAGGGATATTTTGGCTATTTCCAGGTTTTCGTTATTGTAATTAAAGCTGCTATGAACAATTGTGTACATGCTTTTGTGTGAATAATTTTTCATTTCTCTGGGGTAAATGCACAAGAGTAAAATTGCTGGGTCATATGATAAGTGTATATTTAGTTTTATAAGGAACTGCCAAGCTGTTTTCTAGAGTGGCTATACCATTTTACACTCCCACAACAGTGTGTGAGAGAGTCAGTGTCTCTGCATCCTCGTGAACAGTGGGTATTGTCACTATTTTTCATTTTAACTGTTCTAATAGGTGTGTAATAATATTTCACCCTTGTCTTAACTTGTATTTCCCTACTGGATAGTGATGTTGAACATCTTTTCATGTGCTTATTTGCCAGCTGTCTATCCTCTTCAGTGAAATATTTGTTTTTGTCTTTTGCTCATTTTCTACTGGAATTCATCCTTCCCTGCTTTCTCCCTCCTTCTTCTTTCCTTTCTTTTTTGTTTTGAGAGCTCTTTATATATTCTAAACACTAATCCTTTGTCAGATTTGTGATGTGTAAACATTTTCTCCTAGTCTATAACTTATTTTTTTCATCCTTTTAACAGAATTTTTCTCAGAGCAAAAGCTTTTAATTTTGATGGAGTGTGAGTTTGTTTCTGGGTTCTATATTCTGTTCATCTGTGTCTGTTCCTCCATCAATACCACACAGTTTTGATTACTGTACTTATAAAATAATTCCTTCAATTAGGAAATGCAACATAAGGATTATAAGTATTCAAGAGGGAGAAGAGAGAGAGAAAGGAGCAGAGAGCTTGTTCAAAGAAATAATAGCTGAGAAGTTTCCAAACCTGGGGAAGGAACTGGACTTACAACTGTACGAAGCCAATAGAACTGCTAATTACATCAATGCAAAAAGACTTTCTCCAAGGCATGTAATAGTAAAACTGGCAAGAGTCAATGACAAAGAAAAAATATTAAGGGCAGCAAGACAGAAGACAATAATCTACAAAGGACCCCTATCAGGCTTTGAGCAGATTTCTCAGCAGAAAATTTACAGGCTAGGAGAGATTAGAATGATGTATTCAAAATACTGAAAGAAAAAACTGTCAGCCGATAATACTCTATCCAGCAAAACTATCCTTCAGGTATGGTGGAGAAATAAAAGCTTTCCCAGATAAACAAAAGTGGAGGAAGTTCATCACCACTAGACCTCCCTTATAAGAAATGATCAAAGATGTCCTCATATCTGAAACAAAGAGGCAAAGGTTTACAAAGTCTTGAGCAAGGAGATAAATAAACAGACAAAATTTAAAAATTACAACTATCAGAACAGGTTGGCAAACATTTAATTATGACATGAAAGATAAAGGGGAGGAAAGCATCAAAAATAAGTATAAACACTTCATGTTAATCACCAACTCACAACACAAAACAGAATAATTTGTTACGACAATAACTTAGAAGGGGGAGAGGGCTGGAACCTGCTTAGGGTAATGGAGATAAGAGGATAGCAGAAATTGGATTATCTCATCTATGAGATCTTTTATGCAAACCGCATAGTAACCACTAAAAAAAAATCAGAGCAAAGACACAAATGATAAATAAAGAGAAAACAGAAAACCACCAAATTGAAATGACAGAAATACAAGGGAAGAATAGAAACAAGGGAAGTATAGAACAACTGGGAAACAAGACAGAATGTCAGTATTAAGCCCTCACATGTTGATAATCGCTCTAAATGTAAATAGATTGAAGTCTCCAATCAAAAGATACAGAGTGGCTGGATGGATTTTAAAAAAAGACCCAACAATATGCTGTCTGCAGGAAACACATCTCAGCTCTAAAGAAAAACATAGACTCAAAGTGAAGGGGTGGAAGACGACACTCCAAGAAAATGGCAAACAAAAGAAAGCAGGTGTTGACATGCTTATATGAGACAAAGCAGACATCTAGATAAAAAAAAACCAATGAGAGACAAAGAGGGGCAGTATAGAATCATAAAAAAGACATTCCATCAAGCGGACATAACATTTATGAATCTATATGCACCAAACACAGGAGCACCAAAGTATATAAAGCAACTATTAACAGACCTAAAGGGAGAGATTGACAGCAACACAATAATAGTAGGGGACCTCAACACTCACTTACATCAATGGATAGATCATCCAGGCAGAAAGTCAACAAGGAAATAGTGGATTTAAATGAAACACTTGAGCAGATGGACTTAATAGATATATGTAGAACATTCCATCCAAACCAACAGAATACACATTCTCCTCAAGTGCACATGGAACATTCTCAAAGATGGACCATATGTTGGGAAAAAGGCAAGCCTCAATAAGTTTAAGAAGACTGAAATCATATCAAGCATCTTTTCTGACTGCAATGCTGTGAAACTAGAAATCAACTATAAGAAAAAAGCTGGGAAACTCACAAATATGTGGAGACTAAACAACATGCTGCTAAACAATCATTGGATCAATGAAGAAGTCAAAGGAGAAATCAAAAGATACCTGGAGACAAATGAAAATGAAAATACATCATACGAACTCTTAAAGGATGCAGCAAAAGTGGTTCTAACAGCAAAATTCATAGCAATAGAGGCCCACCTCAACAAAGAAGAAAAATCTCAAAGAAGTAACCTTAAACTACACCTAACAGAACTAGGAAAAGAAGAACAAACACAGCCTAAAGTCAGCAGAAGGAGGAAAATAATAAAAAATTAGAGCAGAAAGAAATGAAATAGTGACCAAAAAAACTGTAGACAGGATCAATGAAGCTAAGAGCTTGTTCTTTGACAAGATAAACAAAACTGACAAACTCTTAGCCAGGCTCACTAAGGAAAGAGGAGAGAAGGCTCAAATAAATAAAATTAGAAATGAAAGAGGAGAAATTACAATGGATACCACGGAAATGCAAAGGATTATAAGAGAATACCATGAAAAACTATATGTCCACAAATTGGATAACCTAGAAGAAATGGCTAAATTCTTAGACCCATATAACGTCCCAAAATGATACTAAGAAGAAATATAGGATCTGAATGGACCAATCACAGGTAAAGAGATTGAAACAGCAATAAAAAAACCTCCCCTGAAACAAAAGTCCAGGACCATATGGCTTCTCTGGAGAATTCTAACATTCAGAGAAGATTGAATACCTATCCTTCACAAACTATTCCAAAAATTTGAAGACAGAATCCTTCCTAACTCATTCTATGAGGCCAACATTACCCTGATCCCAAAGCCAAACAAGGACAACACAAAGAAGGAAAATTACAGTCCAATATTGCTAATGAACATAGATGCAAAAGTCCCCAACAAAATACTGGCAAACTGAATAGGGCAATATATTAAAAGGATCATATATCATGATCAAGCGGGATTTATATGAGGGACACAGGGAGGGTTCAACATCCACAAATCAATCAATGTGATACACCACATTAACAAAATGAGGAATAAAAATCACATGATCATCTCAATAGATTTAGAGAAAGCATTGGACAAGATCTAACTTCCATTTCTGATAAAAAACTGTCAAAATGAGTATAGAAGGAGGGCTGGCCTGGTGGTTTAGTGGTTAAGAATGCGTGCTCCTCTTTGGCGTCCTGGAGTTCGCAGGTTCAGATTCTGGGTGCAGACCTACACACCACTCATCAAGCCGTGCTGTGGTGGCATCCTACATACAAAATAGAGGAAGATGGGTACAGGTGTTAGCTCAGGGCCAATCTTCCTCACACACACACACAAAAATTAATATTAATAAAATTTTTTAAATAATAAATAAACAATTATAAAAATGAATATAGAAGGAAAGTACCTCAATATAATAAAGGCCATTTATGACAAATTCACATTCAAGATCATACTGAATGGAGAAAAACTGACAGCCATCCCTCTGAGAACAGGAACAAGACAAGGGTGCCCACTCTCACCACTCCTATTCATCATAGTACTGGAGGTTTTGGCTAGAGCAATTAGGCAAGAAAAAGGAATAAGATGTATACAAATTGGAAAGGAAGAAGTGAAACTCTGTTTGTGGATGACGTGATCCTATATATATAGAAAACCCTAAAGAATCCACTAGAAAACTATTAGAAATAATCGGCAACTACAGCAGAGTTGCAGGGTACAAAATCAACTTACAAAAATCTATTACATTTCTATACACTAATAATGAACTAGCAGAAAGAGAAGTCAAAAATGCAATCTCATTTACAATTGCAACAGAAAGAATAAAATATCTAGGAATAAATTTAACCAAGGAGGTGAAAGACCTATACAATGAAAACTATAAGACATTATTGAAAGAAATCAAAGAAGACATAAAGAAATGGAAAGATATTCCATGCTCTTGGGTTGGAAGAATAACCATAGTTAAAATGTCCATATTGCCAAAAGCAATCTACAGATGGAATGCAATCCCAATCAGAATTCCAATGACGTTCTTCACGGAAATAGAACAAAGAATCCTAAAATTTGTATGGAACAACAAAAGACCCCAAATAGCTAGAGCAATCCTGAGGAAAAGGAACAAAGCTGGGGATATCACAATTCCCGACTTCAAAATATAATACAAAGCTATAGTAATCAAAACAGCATTGTACTGGCCCCAAAATAGACACAGATCAATGGAACAGAATTGAAAGCCCAGAAATAAAACCACACATCTACAGACAGCTAATCTTTGACAAAGGAGCCAAGAGCATACAATGGAGAAAGGAGAGTCTCTTCAATAAATGGTGTTCAGAAACTGGACAGCCACAGGCAAATAATGAAAGTAGACCATTATCTTGCACCATACTAAAAAATTAACTCAAAATGGATTAAAGACTTGAATATAAGACCTGAAACCATAAAAATCCTAGAGAAAAATATAGGCAGTACACTCTTTGACATTGGTCTTAGCAGCATCTTTTTGAATACCAAGTCTACTCAGGCATGGGAAACAAAAGAAAAAATAAACCATGGCACTACATTAGACTAAAGAGCTTCTGCAAGGCAAAGGAAACCATGAACAAAATGAAAAGACAACCCACTGACTGGGAGAAAATATTTGCAAATCATATAACTGACAAGGGGTTAATTTCCAAAATATATAAAGAACTCATACAACTCAACAACAAACAAACAGCCCAATCAAAAAATGGTCAGAGGATGGGCAAGCCCTGGTTGCCTAGTGCTTAAGTTTGGTGTGCTCTGCATTGGTGGCCTGGGTGTGGTTCCCAGGCATGGACCTACACCACTCACCTGTCAGTGGCCATGCTGTGGTGGCGGCTCACATATAAAAAAATGAAGATTGGCAACAGATGTTAGCTCAGGGCGAATCTTCCTCAGCAAAAAGAAAAACGAAATGGACAGAGGATATGAACAGACATTTTTCCAAAGAAGATATACAGATGACCAATAGGCACATGAAAAGATGTTCAACATCAGTAGTTATTAGGGAAGTACAAATCAAACCGGCAATGAGATATCACCTTACACCTGTCAGAATAGCTATAATTACCAAGACAAAAAATAACAGTTGTTGGAGAGGATGTGGAGAAAAGGGAACCCTCATACACTGTTGGTGGGAATGCACACTGGTACAGCCACTATGGAAAACAGTATGGAGAATCCTCAAAAAATTAAAAATAGAAATACCATATGACCCAGACATCCCACAACTGGGCATTAATCCAAAGAACTTGAAATCAACAATGCAAAGAGATTTATGCACCCCTGGGTTCACTGCAGCATTATTCACAATAGCCATGATGTGTAAGCAGCCCAAGTGCCCATCTACAGATGAATGGATAAAGATGTGGTATATATATACAATGGAATACTACTCAGCCATATAAAAAGACAAAATCATCCCATTTGCAACAACATGGATGGACCTTGAGGGTATTATGTTAAATGAAATAACAGAGAAAGACAAACACTGCGTGATTTCACTCTTATGTGGAAGATAAACAAACAGATGGATAAAGAGAACAGAGTAGTCATTACCAGAGTAGTCATTACCAGGGTTGGGGGGGTGAAAGGGGTAAAGCGCACATATGTATCGTGTTGGATAAAAACTAGACTGTTGGTGGTGAGCACGATGCAGTCTATACAGAAACTGATAAGTAATAATGTACACCTGAAATTGCACAATGTTATAAACCATTATGAACTCAATAAAATAATTTTTAGAAAGCCCCCCCAAATGTCTTGAAATCAAATGGACTGATTCTCCCACTTTTTTTCAAGATCATTTTACTTACTCTAAATCCTTTGCTTTTCATTTAATTAGAGAATAATCTGGTCTATCTCAATAAAAAAATCTTGCTGAATTTTTATAGGAATTGTCTCAAACTTGGCATGTCAGTTTGAGGAGAACTGATAACTTTACCGTGTTGTCTTCCAATCCATGAACAGAGGGTATCTCTCCATTTATTTAGATCTTCTTTGATTTCTCTCAGAAACATGTTCTAGTTTTTTGTAGACTGCTCTGGTACATGTTTTTGTTAGATTACACCTAAGTATTTAATATTTTTTCTTTTTTAGTGATTGTAAGTGCTGTGTATTTTAAATTTTGGTTTCCATAGGTTTGTTGCTGGTATATGGAAATACAAATGATTGACTTTTATATGGTCATATTTACATTGACTGTATTGTTATTAGAGTGTTTATTCTTTTTTTCACCTTGTGCTTCACTTTGAGTATTTTCTGTTGGTCTGTCTTCCAGTTCATTAATCCTATCTGTCATTATGTCCTATGTACTGTTAATCTAGTCAGTTGATTTCTTAATATCATATAGCTTTTTCAAAATTTTTTAAAGATTTTATTTTATTTTTCCTTTTTCTCCCCAAAGCCCCCCAGTACATAGTTGTATGTTTTTAGTTGTGGGTCCTTCTAGTTGTGGCATGTGGGATGCCACCTCAGTGTGGCCTGATGAGCGGTGCTAGGTCTGCACCCAGGATCCGAACCAGTGAAACTCTGGGCTGCTGAAGCAGAGTGCTCAAACTTAACCACTTAGCCACAGGGCCAGCCCCCTTTTTCAATTTTAAAATTTCCATTTTGTTCTTTTTTATAGATATCAATTCTCTGGTGAATTTCATTTATCTATTTTTCTTCTATTTTCTTTAATAAAGTAACCCTAATTATTTTATAATCTTTTTCTGTAAACTTTAGACACTAGGTCGTAAGTTGACCTGCATATAACATAGGAGTTTTTCTCTTTACTAGCAGAAAAATGGTCTTGCCTCTTCGTGTGTCTAGTTCTGTTTGACTCTATGCTGGACATTGTATGTAAAAGTACTACTGAGGCTCCAGACGATGTCCTGTTCCATTGGTGAGAGTTCTCCCTTCCATCTCTTGGACACATAGGGTAGAGAACTAAACAGGTTCAGTCTGGGATGAATCTTGGTCAGAACTAGGTTGTAATTTTGGTCTACTTCTGGTTTGTTCTTGATATTTGGGTATGGCTCTACTGGGCTATCAATTG
The DNA here is from genome assembly GCF_021613505.1 of Equus quagga. Lineage (NCBI taxonomy): Eukaryota > Metazoa > Chordata > Mammalia > Perissodactyla > Equidae > Equus > Equus quagga. The sequence goes on from NC_060268.1 coordinate 114,971,660, forward strand.
ATAGCCTGGTGGGTCTTTTTCTCATCAGCCCTAAAAGACTATGGAAAATTAAATTCTTCCCTTAAGAAATTTTAAGTCTTTCTCCTCATGGAATTTTAAATTTGTACTTACCTTGACACACTTCAGATGCTCAAATTTTTCCTTTTAACTCTGGTACTTTATGAATGCTAAAATCTCTGTTCTCCACAACTATTTTCTTCAGAGGTTCAAGCCTATTCTCAACCTCTTTCTGTGCCAGAATCAGTAAGTTGTCCCAGGTTAAAAGTGGACTAGATCCTTAAGAGCAATTCACTACATTGTGTAGGGTTTTCCCATCTTTCCTGTTCTCTTTTCAGGTAACCTCACCCTGAAGGTCTCTATTTTCTAAGCACTGCAAGACTGACCTAGATTTCATTCTGCCTTTTTGGAAGCATTTGGTCTCATCTCATTAGCCTCTTGGTAGACTCAGAATTCAACAAATGTTTTGTGGTGAATACTAGTTGTGTATTTGAGGTACTTCACGGGTTGAATTTGTCATTCCAATGCTATACCACTGCTAAAAGTTTTGTTTCTTTGTTTTTTGCCTCAGCAGAGACACAGTTCCTGGTGCAAGACAAGTCCAGGTGCTCTGCTTGTATCCAGAATTGGAAGATACTATGAGGAGAAAGAAAAAAGCCCAAATAGCAGGAAATTTGGATTTCACCTCTTCATGATTCTCCCTATTCTGAATTTTTGGTCTCCCTTATCCTTGTTGCTTCCACAACTGTCTGTTGCTTTTAAAATATGTTTCTGTTTTTCTATGGGCTTTGCTAGATGTTTTCAGAAGGAATGTCAGCCTACAGCAATGTAATACATTCTTCCATGAGGAGACGTGTGTTAATGTTTTTACAAAATATTATTAGTTTTTAATTTTACAAAGAATTAATAACATAGTCTGTTTTAAAAAGTTAGCTATTTAGACCATCTTTCTCTCTTTCTCTTTCTATGTTTTTGTGTATATATTGTATAATACAGTACTATAGCATTTTGGGAGAAATTTTAATTATGCAAATATGAGATAGCATTTTCTATTATATATATAACACTGTACAATACTAATAAATTCTCACATTATGCACAAAATTCAAAACAATGCAATTCCTCCCCAAATTTTCAAAGTTGTCAGGAATTGCAGAAGTTCAAAAACTGCCATGACAAGTGAGTTGGAGGCCGTGTTTATGGTAGTGTTATTCAGTGTTGCCCTTCAGCAAAATTTAGCTCTCTCATTTTTTCCTTGGAAATGAACCACACTTATATTAATGTGCTTCATAACATTTGTTAATGATCTGGTGAAATTTGCTATTATTTTATATTTAATACATTTTCAGTTATTTGACCCTCATAAACAAATATAACATTGTCACCCATGCATTGATATCTAGTTTTAGTGTACTAACTTTAGTGGAATTTTGATAATCAAAAGAAGATTAAACCTCAAACGCATGCACTGTACACATACTCTGGTAGAGAACAGTATGTGAAATAGTAAAGGTAATGCTGAGAAAATAAAAAGCAGCATTAAAGCAGAAATCATCCAAAGTTGATGTAATGGTATGCTCTTTTTGAATGCTTCCTCTCTAATTTATTTTTATTCCTGTGAGAAAATTAGTCTTGAAATATGTCTGAAGGAGTTCTGCCAATTTCTCATGCCAAATCTTTCATTATAGTTATCTGTTCTCGTATGTAAATAGGATTTTATATCTTGATATCTTTCTTTTAGGAAAAATATGAAAATGGTCTTAAAGGGTTTTATATAACCTGCATTTTTAATTTCACCTTATATTGTGACTATCTTCCCATTTGAGAAAGTATACCTTTGTATTGCCATTTATAATTTCTCCCAATAAACCACACTGCAAGTGGCCGTGTAGATTGGTACCATCTTCTTGCTGTTATGATTTAAATTGTCAGGTACATCTTTAAGATATTATTTCCTTAGTAAATTGCCTAAAATGGAACTTCTAGACTAAATGACATGCTTCTTTTATTATAGTCTGTCTCTAGGTAGAGTTTCTACAATAGCACTATCCAATATAACTTTTCTCAGTGAAGGAAATGTTCTGTGTCTGCACTGTCCAATATGTCAGGAGCTACATGTAGGGTTGAGCACTTGAAATATAGTTATTGTGACTGAGAAACTGAATTTTAATTTAATTATATTTAAACAGCCACATTTGACTAGTGTCTACTATATTGAAGAGCACAGCTCTAGAATGTTTCTATAAATTACCCTCTCAATAAAGGTGAATGCAAAGGATCAGTTTCTCCAGCCCACAGCAACTGTGGATATTCTTACTTTTCAAAAGCTTTTACATTCTTAGATACCTTGTTTTTTCTCAATGTTTCCAATTCTTTTACTTTTTTTAAAGTCACTGTCTTTTTTATTTTTATTTTTTGAAGATTGGCCCTGAGCCAGCATCTATTGCCAATCTTTCTCTTTTTTTTTTTTCTCCTGAAAGCCCCCCAGTACCTAGTTGTATATCCTAGTTGTAGGTTCTTGTAGTTCCTCTGTGTGGGACGTCACTTCAGCGTGGCTTCATGAGCAGTGCTAGGTCTGCACCCAGGATCTGAATTGGGGAACCCTGGCGCACCCAAGCAGAGTATGCGAACTTAACCACTTGGCCACAGGACTGCGCCCAACTCTTTTACTTTCTTAATCAGCCTTGTAGTATTTGTTTTTCTTTTATATTTTCTTAATTGATTGTCTTTAGCATCTTTATATTGTAGTGTTGAACTTTCTATTGATTTGTTTATGTTTACAAATTCAGATAGTAAGTCTTTGTCTCTCAAATATGTAATGAGTATATTCTCAAGTTTATTAAACTTTTTCACCTAAAAGTAAGATTTAAAATTTTCTGTACTAAAATTGATCAGTCGATATCTAGGACTCCAGCTCTCAGTGTTATCCATCCAAAGATACTAGGTTTTATGGGGAAAAATGATACCTGTCTTTGTTTTAAGAATTTAGTAATTTTTTTCTCAACTCTTCTTTATGAGCATTTTGAAAGACGCTCATAAAGATGAAGAAAAGATGAAAGAGTATATGATGAGCACCTAGATATCCTCTGTTTAGATTGAACACATCAAATTTTTGCTAAATTTGCTTCATGTAGCTGTGTGCAGTTTTTTGTTGTTGTTGTTAAACCATTTGGAATTAATGTTTTGATATCTGACACTTCATGAATAAATCTGTCAGGATCTGCTAGGAATAAGGAAATTCTCCAATATAACCAGAATTCCATTATCACACATACAAAAGTTAACAACAATTCCATATTGTGTAATCTAATATTCAGCCCAAATTAAAATTTTCCCAATTGTCCAACGAATGTTCTATTCCTGATATTGTATGAACCAAGATTCTATCAAGGTTAATTCATTGCTTTTGATTTTTATGTCTATTTATTTTAATTGAGCACTATTCTATCCACTATTTTTTTTCCCTTAACATTGACTTTTTTTCCCTTCCCCAATGCCCCAGTGCATGGGGCTTATCCTAGTTGTAAGTCCTTCTTGCTCTTCTATGTGAACCACCACCACAGCATGGCAACTGACTGACGGGTGGTGTGGTTGTGTGACAGGGAAACAAACCTGGGCCACTGAAGTGGTGAGTGCACCAAACTTGAACCACTAGGCCATCAGGAGTGGCTACAATGTTTTAAGGAGTCCAGGCCAGTGACTTGTCTAATGTTTCAGATTCTGTAATGGATTAATTTCTCAGGTGTCATTTAATTTAAAAAAACTATTTCCCATGTTGTGTGTAAACTGGAAGTTAAGTAAAGGGTAGATTAAATTCAGGTTGAAAAGGTTTTGTGCCATGTACTCAATATTGTATCACATCAGGAGATATATCATGTCAAGTTGTCCCCCTCTTGGTGATGATGAGTTAGATCACTCAGAGTTGCAGCCACTGGAACACTCCATTGTTAAGGCATAGTTTTCTCCCTGCAGTTAGTGTGCGATCTGTAGTATTGCATGGTAATTATGGGCAGTATTAAGGCACCATGTGCTTATCATGTTTAGCAGGAATTGTTCACATCTACATGTTAGCACCTACTGATGTTTGTTCAGTTATTATACTGGGGTTTGCAGAGTGGTTATTTTCCTAATCCGTTATTTGATCTACATTGATTAACTGGCATCCTACTGTAAGACCTCCCCCCCTCCTTCTTTTTTTAAAACTAACTTTTTTCTTTTGAGGAAATTGTAGATTAACATGCAGTTGTAAGAAGTAATACAGAGAAATTCCATGTACCTTTTACACAGTTCCCCCCAATGTACCATTTTGCAAAAACTATAGTAAAATACCACTGCTAGACATTGACCTCTGTACAGTCAAGATTCAGACCATTTCTGTCACCACCAGGATCCCTCATGTTGCTCTTTTATAGCCACACCCACTTCTCTCCCCAACCCCAGCTCTTCCTTAAACCCTAGCAACCTCTAATCTCTTCTCCATTTCTATAATTTTGTCATCTTGAGAATGTTACATAAGTGGAATCATACAATATGAAACTTTTTGAGATTGGCCTTTTTATTTTTCATTCAGTGTAAATTCTTTGGAGATCCACCAAGTTGCTGTGTGTCAATAGTTCATTGCTTTTATTGCTGAGGAATCTTCCATGATATGGATGTACTGCAGATTAACCATTTACCTGTTGAAGGACATCTGGTTTTTTTCCAGTCTTTGGCAATTGTGAATAAGGTTGTTATAGACATTTGAATATAGATTTTTGTGTGAACATAACTTTTAATTTCTCTGGGATAAATGCCAGGAGTACAATCACCGGGTTGTTTTGTGGCTGCATATATTTAGTTTTAAAGAAACTGCCAAACTGTTTTCCAGATTGGCTGTATCCTTTTGCATTACCATCAGCAATATGTGAGTGATCCACTCTGTCTATATCCACACCAACATTTGGTGTTGTCACTGTTTTCTTTTTCTGATTGATTGATTTATTTAAAAGTTGGCACCTGAGCTAACATCTGTTGCCAATCTTCTTCTTTTTTCTTTTTTTCTTCTCCCCAAAGCACCCCCTCGCCGCCACTACATAGTTGAATATTCTAGTTGTGAGTGCCTCTGGTTGTGCTATGTGGGACGGCACCTCAGCATGGCTTGATGAGCAGTGCCATGTCTGTCCTCAGGATCCAAACTGGTGAAACCCTGGGCTGCTGAAGCAAAGAACGTGAACTTAAGCACTCAGCCATGGAGCTGGCCCCTCTGATTTATTTTTTTACTTACTGGTTATACATCATTTCTGTTGGAAACTTTGATTGCTTATTTTTAAAATAAATTTATTGAGATATAATTAATATATCATAAAACCCACCACTTTAAAGTAAGCAATTCAGTGGTTTTTAGTATATTCACAGAGTTATGCAATCATTGCCACTATCTAATTTTAGAACATTTTCATTACCCTTAAAAGAAAGTCTACCCCCATCAGTCATTTCACACTCCCTCCTTTCCCACCCCTACTCTGGCAACCACATTTACTTCCTGCATCTATAGATTTGCCTATTGTAGACATTTCATATAAATGGAAATATACAATATGTGACCTTTTGTGTATGCGTTCTTTCACTTGGTATAATGTTTTCAAGGTTCAATCATTTTGTAGCATATACCAGTACTTCATTCATTTTTATGGCTGAATAATATTTCATTGTATGGATGTACTACATTTTATTTACCCTTTCATTATTTTATGGACATTTGACTTATTTCTACTTTTTGGCTATTACCAATAATGCTGCTGTGACTATTAGTGTAGAAGTTTTTGTGTGGGCTTATGTTTCTCATTATTTTTTTGTTTTAGCTATTCTGATAGGTGTGTAGTGATATCACATTGTAGTTTAGATTTCTGTTTCCCTAATGGCTAATGATGGCGAATATCTTTTCTTGTGCTTATCAGCCATCTGTATCTGTATCTGTTTGGTGAAATATTTTTTCATCTCTTTTGACGATTTTCTAATTGGATTGTTTACTTTTTTACTGTTGGGTTTTGAGAGTTCTTTATATATTCTACATAATAGTCCTTTGTCAGATATGTTGTTTGCAAATATTTTCTACCAGTGAGCAGCTTTTTTTTAATTCCAGCTTTATTGGGATATAATTAACATATACCATAAAATTCAACCTGTGAAAGTGAATTTCTGTCTTTAGCAGAGTAAAAGTTTTTGATTTTGATGAAGTTCAATTTATAAGTTTTTTCATTTATGAATAGTGCTTTTGGTGTTAACTCTAAGAACTTTTTCCTATTACCAGGTCGTGATTTTCTTCTGCATTCTTCCCTAAAACTTTTGTAGTTTTACATTAAATCTGTGCTCTATTTTGAGTTAATTTTTGTTTAAGTGGTAAGACATAAGTCAAGGTTCATTTTTGGCCTATGAGTGTCCAATTGGTTCAGCACCATTTGTCGAAAAGGCTGTTCTTCTTGCATTGAATTAATTTTGCATCATTATCAAAAATCAATTAAGCCTATTAGTGGTTCTCTATTTTGTTATATTAATCTCTGTATCTATCCTTCTGCCAATACTACACTGTCTTGATAACTATACAATAGGTTGTTGAATGTGATTTCTCCCATTCTTTTCTTTTTCAATGTTTTAGTTCCTTAGGAGATTCTTCTGTCTTTTAGCTTTTCTGTCTTTCCATATAAATTTTAGAATAATCTTGTCTATATCTACAAAAGATCTTGCTGGGATTTTTATAGGAATTGCATTAAACCTGTATATCAATTTGGGGAGAATTGACGTCTTTATTGTAATGAGTCTTCTAATCCATGAACATGTTTTCTTTCTCCATTTGTTTAGATCTTTGAATTCTTTAATCAATCTTTTGTAATTTTCTAGATACAAGTCCTGTGTATGTTTTGTTAGATTTACACCTAAGCATTTGAATTTTGTGAATGTTGGTATTGTATTTTCAGTTTCGATGTCTGTCGGTGTCACAATCCAATGTGCACACCAGGATAGATGTGGAGAGGGCTGATGGCCACTCTGAGTTTATTATAACCAGCGTTTCAATATATACATAGCTTACATCTGTTAAACATACACAGGTGTTCTGGATGAAGTAATTTGCAAATGCCAAGAATTCTTAGTGATTTCTCAAGGAGCCCTCTCTTGGCCTCTGTTTTGATATTATCATGTTATTGCTGTGCTCGTATATTTTATCTCGGAGCATGCAAGGCCTCCTTGGCAACGGCCCCTCCTGCTCCCGATATCGTGTCTCCATCTGTGCCCCTGGGCGACCGATGCCTGGCTTAGGTTGCCTCCCCCTGGAGGTCTTACCCGTCATTGGCTAACCGGCCTTCTCACCTCCGGGTCACAGTTTGTTGGCAAGCATTTTCCAGTGATTATTAACCCTTCCTGCGTCAGGGGTGGCTACAATGTCCAAGTATTTGTTGTTATTATACAGAAATACCATTGATATATTTGCATGTTTCTCTTGTATCCTGCAACCTTTTTTTTTCTTTTTTCTTTTGGTGAGGAAAATTTGCTCTGAGCTAACATCTGTTTCCAATCTTCCTCTTTTTTTTGCTTGAGGAAGATTAGCCCTGAGATAACATCGGTGTCAGTCTTCCGCTATTTTGTATGTGGGTTGCTGCCACAGCATGGCTGATGACTGGTGTAGGTCCATGCCTGGGATCCAAACCCACAAACCTGGGCCACCAAATTGGAATGCACTGGACTTAACCACTACGCCATGGGGCCAGCCCCTCCTGCAAACTTTTTAAAATAGATTTCATGAGATTTTCTATATAGACAGTCATGTTATCTGCAAATAGGGACAGTTTAATGTTTTCCTTTCTGATCTGTATGCCTTTTGTTTTCTTTATTTACCTATTGCATTGGCTAGAACTTCTCGCACTGTGTTGAATAAGAGTGATGAGAGTGATTCTTGACTTTTTCCTGATCTTAGAAGAAAGCATTGGTCTAGGACCATCAAGTATAATGTTAATTGTAGGTTTTTGTAGATGTTATTTATCACATTGAGGAAGTTCCTCTCTATTCCTGTGTTTTTTGGAGTTTTTATCTTAAATAGTTGAATTTTTTTTTGCATCAATTGGTAGGATCATATGATGTTTCTTACTTAGTCTGTTAATATGGTGGATTATACTGATTGATTTTTGAATATTGAATCAGACTTGCATTCCTGAAATAAACCCCACTTGATTATGATGTATAATCCTCTTTACATACTGCTGAACTATATTTGCTTATATTTTGCTAAGGAATTTTGCACCAATATTCATGAGGAATATTGGTCTTGGTCTGTAGTTTTGTTTTTTAGTAATGTCTTTGGTTTTGGTATCAGAGTAGTACTGTCCTCATCAAATGAATTGGGAAGTGTTCCTTCCTCTTCTGTCTTCTGGAAGATATTGTATGGAATTGGTGTTAATTCTCCATTAAATGTTTGGTAGAATTCTCCAGTGAAAACATTGGGGCCTGGAAATTTCTTTTTTCGGAGTTTTTAAAATGATGAATTCAATTTCCTTAATTGTTATGGAGCTATTCAAATGATCTATTTCATACTGGGCGAGTTGTGATATTTGTGGGGTTGTTTTTAGGAATTAGTCCATTGGTTGTCATGTTTACTTGTGTAGAGGTGTTTATGATATTCTTATTTACCTTTTGATGTCTGCATGTTCTGTCTTGTTATCCTTTGTTTCATTCCTAATATTAGTAGTTTGAGTCTTCCCTCTCTTTTCCTTTGGCATTTTTGCTAGAGGTTTGTCAATTTCATTGCTCTTTTCTAAGAAGCAGCTCTTTGTTTCATTGATTTCCTTTATTTTTCTGCTTTCAATTTCATCGATTTCTGCTCTAATATTTATTACCTTTGTTATCCTCTTTCTGCTTGTTTAAGATTTAGTTTGTTCTTTTTTTCTAGGTTTTTGAGGTGGGAACTTATTGATTTGAGAATTTTCCTCTTTTCTAATATATGCATTTAGCGTTATATATTTCCTTCCTAGCACTAGTTTGGTTGGTATCTCACAAATTTTGATGTTTTATTTTCACTTTCATTCAGTTTAATGTTTTCAAAAATTCCTGCTGAGATTCCTCTTTGACTCATAGATTTATTTTACAAATGTGTTGAGTTTACAAAGGTTGGGAAAATTTCCTGTTATCATTCTCTGTTGATTTTTAGTTTTGTTACATTATGGTTGGAGAACATACTCTATATGATTTCAATTCTATTAAATTTGTTGAAGTTTGTTTTATGGCACAGAGATGGTCTATCTTAGTACATTTTCCACGGGTACTTGAAAATAATATGTATTTGCTGTTGTTGGGTGAAGTGTTTTATAAATGTCAGTTAGGTCTTGTTGGTTGATGCTGTTGTTGAGTTATTTTATATGCTTGCTGATTATCTGTCTAATTATTGTATCAGTTGTTGAGAGAGGTGTGTTGATGTCTCTAACTATAATTGTAGATTTGTCTGTCCTTGCACTTCTGTCAGTTTTTGCTTCACATATTATGTGGCTCTGTTGTTTAGTACATACACATTTAGGACTGCTATGTCTTCTTGGTGGAGTAACCCTTTTATCATTATATAATGTTCTTCTCAGTGTTGGTAATTTTCTTTGTTCAAAAGTCTACCTTATCTGATATTTATATAGCTACTCTTGCTTTTTTTTTTTACATCAAATCAAAAGGTTAGTGTTTGCATAATATATTTTTTCCATTCTTTTACTTTCAACCTGCCTATATGGTTGCATCTGAAATAAATTTCTTCTAGACAGTATATAGTTGAGACATGTTTTAAAAATCCACTCTGTCAATGTTTGGCTTTCAGTTGGCATATTTAGACCACCTAGATTTAGTATAATTATTGATATATTAAGGTTTAAATCTGCCATTTCAGTTTGTGTTTTATATTTGTTCATTTTGTTTCTTTGTTTTTGTCACCTGCTTTCTGTGTATTTCTTGGACATTTTTTAGAATTCCATTTTGATGTATCTACAGGGCGTTTGCGTATATCTCTTTGTATAGCTATTTTAGTGGTTGTTCTATGTATTATATTATACATATATAACTTATTAACTGTGTCCTCATTTTATTGACTTGAGTGAAGAATAGAAAACTTATCTCCCTTTATATTTCTTTTCCCTCTTCTGCTTGTAATTGCCTCAAATGTTTCCTGTATATACATTCAGAATCACATCAGATAACATTATAATTTGTGCTTTAACTGTGAAATATAACTTAGAAAACTCAAGAGAAGGAAAGTCTATTGTTCTTACTCATATTTTTGTTTACTTGTTCCAAGATCCCTTGCTTAATCATTTCCTTTCTGTTTAAAGAATTTCTTCTAGCCATTTATCAGGGAAGTTCTGAGGGTGATAAATTTTCTTAGCTATCCCTCATCTGAGAATGTCTTTTTTTTTCTGAAGAAGAAGATTAGCCCTCATCTAACATTCATTGCCAATCCTCCTCCTTTTGCTGAGGAAGATTGGCCCTGAGCTAACATCTGTGCCCATCGTTCTCTATTTGATATGTGGAACTCCTGCCACAGCATGGCTTGATAAGTAGTGTGCAAGTCCACACCCAGGATCCAAACCAGTGAACCCCAGCCGCCGCAGCAGGGCACGCAAACTTAACTGTTGTGCCACTTGGCCAGCCGCTGAGAATGTCTTTATTTCCCCTTCAGTACTGAAGGATATATTGGCTGGATATAGGATTTGGGTTTGGCATTCCTTTTCTTTCAGCACTTTTGTGCCACTTCTTTCTGGTCTCTATGGTTTCTAATGAGAAAACCACTGTCATTCAAATTAATTTTCCCCATAAGTAACATGTCATTGCTCTCTTGCTGTTTTCAAGAATTTTTTAAATTTTTAGTTTTCAAAAGTTTGATTATGATGTGTCTTAATGTAGATTTCTTCAGATTTATCCTATTTGGGATTTACTCATTTTCTTGAATGTTTGTCTTTTGCCAAATTTGGAGAGTTTTTAGCTATTATTTGTTCAAGTTCTTTTCCTTTGCTACTCTCTTTTTCCTCTTCTTCTGTGACTCTGAGAACACGAAGGTTAAATTTTTAAATGTAGTCTGTCAGGTTGCTGAGGCTCTTTTTTCAGTCTACTTTCTCTCTGTCTTTTAAGTTGGGTAATTTCTATTGTTTTCTCTTGCAGTTCACTATTGTTTCCTTTGTCCTCTCCATTTTTTTTTTTTAGCTCATCCAGTTTTTAATTTTAGTTATTATATTTTTTACTTCTAAAATTTCTACTTGCTGATTCTTTGTATCTTCTGTTTCTTTCCTTAGATTCTTCAGTTTTTTATTTTGTTCAGTGTGTTTGTAATTGCGTGTTGAAGCATTTTCATCATCATGGCTGCTTTAAAGTCTTTGTCAGATAATTCTAACATCCTGTTATCTTGGCATCTATTGATTGTATTTTTGCATTCAGTTTGAGTTTTTCTTGTTTCTTGTTATGAATGAATTTTGGTTGGAACCTGGATATTTTCATATTATCTTAGGAGACTCTGGATCTTATTTAAATCTTCTGTTTTTAGCTGGCTTTCACTGATAGTGCTTCAGCAGGGGAATTGGGAGACACTGCCTGTTTATTGACAGGTCGAGGTGGAAATCTAGGTTTCCCAGTCATCCTTCTTTGAAACCTGAGCTGGGAGATTTTTATTACTCCAGAGGGAGGGTGGGAGTTCTGGCTCCCCACATGGTGTCCACTGACTTCCTGGTAGGGATAGCCTCATCACTACTGGATGGAGACAAATGTCTCAGTTCCCTTCTTGGCCTGTCTGATACCCTCTAGTGGAGGATGCGGGGATTGAGGCATATCATTACAGGCTGGTGAGGGTGGAAGTCTAGGCTTCCTGCTTAGTCTTTACTAGTGTGGGTGGGACTGGGGCCACAATTTTTTCTGTGATATTTGTCTGGAGCATAGTGATTATTGATTAAAAGCTTTCTGTCTTGCTAGGCTGCCCCTTTCCTTGTCCATTGGTTACAGAAAGCAGGCTTGTTTGGGGGCATTTGCTGTCTGCAGCCCTTGGCATTTCCAGGTTGTCACTTCCTTTAGCTCTGAATTTGGAATATATGAGGCAAAAAGGAAACCCAGTGACCTGATCACTATTTTGTTCCTTGGATCCTGAGGTCCCTAGCTATTTTGTCTTCTCTCCATCTTTCAGAGTCTTCTTATATTTGTTTTATATATAATGTCCAGGGTTTTAGTTGTACTTAGGAAGTGGAATAAGGAAAAGTACATCTACTCTATTGTCTCAGAAGTGGAAGTTTTCCTCCTTCCATTTTAAAAAATTATTCTTTTAGGTGTTTTAATTGACTCCATAATGTTGCTAACGTCTGCCTCCTCAAGCTTGCTCCTATGTGTATTTTACCCCATTGATCTGTAAGTGGTTTTTGTTCTCTAGCATGTGTTCCCATTTTCATCTGTATTTTTCTTGGCCAGATTTGCAATCAATCACTTTTCCAAAGATCACTGTCTACTATTCATGGATAATTTCTGAGTACTAACTATGCTCATTGCTACTGGGGGATCATTGTGTTAAAAACCGCCTAAAATTCAGCTGAGCAAATTTGAGGATCTAATTGGCTTTATTCAATGATTCATGAATTGGACAGCATCCCCTCTAGCAAATAGAAAGGAGCACCAAAGAGCTACAGAAAGAGGTTTCTAATGGCAGGGACGGGGGTGAGACAAGGAAGTCATAAACAGAAAAAAGGATTGTTTCAGACAAGGTCCCCTTCCTTCGGAGGACTAAAGAGTCAATTTAATTTGGTAGATTATTTCACTGGTGCTGAACACAAATTCCATACTGACTGGTTAAGATTACATTCCTAGAGAAGGTTGAAACTGTAATTAGATTAGGTATTAGATCTTAGTTTGGTGACAAGGGCTTAGCACAAGTAAGTGCATTTTGGGTCTGTTTCTTTTAAGCAATTGCATCTAGGCTCTTTGAGTGGCCAGGACTAGGAAATACATTGTTAAAAAAAAAAATTGTGAGAAGAATATAATACTTTACGTATAAAATTTTAATCTTGACTTCATATTTGAAATATATTTAGTGTAATGTGTGAACTGGTATATAAGCTCATTTAATTTCAAGTGTCTCTTTGTCCAATATGATTAATTGAATACTCAATTCTTTTCCTGCTAATCCATGTAATAAATTCTTAAATATTCTTGTCTTTGGTGCTAATTCCAAACTTAAAAAAAGTATAACAATATAATACTTTTAATACATATTAAGCATTACTGTTTTTTTAAACAGTAATTTTTGTTTTTTCCTCTTAGAGTAACATTACGGTGTTCTGTTGAGTAAGACAATACAAAATAAAAAGCAAAACAGGCACAGAAAGTTGTGGATATTCTGTTTGGAATATTGTTAAAGATTGAATTTTCTTTCTGGGAAAGTAATAGAAATCTCTACCTGTTCAAATCTTTTAAATATACACCACAAAATGTCGTTTTCTTTATAGGTTTTCTTCTTTTATTAATTCGAATAAGTATTTTGTACAATTTTTGATGCTATTGTGAATGGAACTTTATTTCTCCTATCTTTGGGAAAAAATAATTGGTGATATTTTACAAGAAAATGTTTTCTGCAAGGATGGTGGTAAAATTATGCATATGTGATCACATCTCTGCAAACTACCAGAAGGTTGTGCATATAATGGTTAGGCACATAAATCTCAGGGAGCGAGAGGTGAAGCTGTGTCCGTTGTTTCTTCTGGTTTGTGTGTATTTTCTGATTTTCCTAAAATTTTCGTATAGTACTGTAATTAATGTAACTCTTGAAGGCTAGTCTTGTAAAAAGTATGATAATGAAACATTCATCATTATTTTCCTGTCCTGGGAGAAGCTGAGTCCGGGGTCTTTCATTCCCAACGTCTGTCTCTACTTGCCAGCTCGTCTCGCAAGTCTGCTCTTGAGGAGGCGCGGTCGCGGCGCGGGTCTCCAGGGCAGCCCGCCGTCTCCCCGCGTCGGCCCTGCGCCGCAGGGGCTGATGGGAAGTTGCGCGCGCGGCGCCCCCGCCCCTCAGGCGCCTGTGCGCCCGGAGGCCGGCTCCTTACTTCCTGGCTGTGCCGGGGCGGTGGTCGCGGTTTGTTCAGGTCTGGCTGTGGAGGTGCACCCCAGAGCGGGCCGTGAGGGCTGCGAGGGTGCGTGGAGTGCGGTCGAGGGCCCGGTGCGGGTCAGGGGCTGCTCTGGGCCGGGGCGCGGGGGGAGCAGGCCGCCTGCGGAGAGAGCGCAGCCGGACGCCTTGCCCCTGCGGCCCCGGGCCAGCGCGCCCGGTGACCGCTCCCTGCGGGAGACCCGGCTCTTGGCCGGCTTCTCTGCGCGCCGAACGACAGCATTTGCGCAGCGTTGAGCCCGGTCTGTGGTTAACAACTAAGCAGCTGTTTTCTTGTGGTATCTCGTTGGATTTTCACAACCATCTGTTTTAGCAAATAAAACAGGCTTGAAGGGAATGATTTACCCAAGGTCACCTAGCCAGTAGACAGGGGAGTTGGATTGAAGGTCAATTTGTTCCAGATCTCCTGTTGCTGCTAATAGGACACTGCCCGAAGCCAGCGTTGGGTCCTTCACAGCCCCTGAGTGGCACAGGTAGCTTCCTAGCGACTTTGAGGAGCCTTGTATTCAGAGTCCGTAATTGAGAGTATGGGCTCCTCCCAGCCTTCCCAGAGTGTACGCCCGGTGGTCCTGCTTTGAGCCTATAGGGGGTCTACTCTGGGGAGCAACCGCCTAGAGAGTCAAATTCGGGGCCCTATATGAAGATTCCAAGTAAATGATTTTGTCCTCTTGGCCCGAGTTCCATTTCCCTTGGAGCAAAGCAGTTCGGGGGAGATAAAGAGGGAAGGAATTGCACGAACTAGAAATCCACCCGGAAGAAAACACCCCTGAGACCTCTCACCAGCGCTCAGAGCAAAAGTGGAAGAGACCCCCAAAGGAAAAGATTCTAGATTTCCAAGGCCAGAAGCAGTTTTTGATCCCCTTGCCCTAAATAAGCATGTGTTCAGATGTCACATCTGAACGTATCACAGCTTTGTGACTGTGGAAGGTCAGGACCAGAGACGTGTGCTGTCTTGAGCGGTGAGTGAGGGGCAGGCTGCGCAGGAAATACCGCTTCTCTGTGGGTGCTTAGCTTGGGGGCAGGATCACCACAGCTGAGAAAGTTTTATTTAGCTCTTCAACCAGCCCACATTTCTTTTGTTCTCCACTCCCATTTTCCAGATCCTGAGCTTGTACATGAGGTGCGTCCATATATTTAGTATCCAGATATTTTTATTCTCTTACTCTGAACTTAGAAGCACATGATGGTAGTGCAGGAGGGGTTTACAAGGTTTATTTTTGCCTCGTTTGAAAGATAAAATATGTGGAGCCTGAGAGGGTAAATGAATTGCTGTGGGTCACTCCTTTGTTACTCATCAAGACATGAGAGTTTCTTGATTCCGAAGATGTCTCCTCTGCACAGTGAAAACAAGTTTCTTATCAAAAAGTTATGAAATGGCAGTCAAGTTAGGACAGATATTTTTTTAAAACTCCTATGAAAGCACTCATTCTCTTTTTCAGAGTTTCTGTGAGTTGTTCAATTTCAACAATATTTCCAGTATTACGTTAGTAGGAAAACAGATAACCAACCTTGTCTCAGTATTTCCAGCCACATAGTTTAAAGAAAACAGTGTTTCTATATAAGCATCCTGTAATGTATAAATTGGTTGTGATGAGGATTTTAGGCTGGTTAATTTTAAAACTGCAGATGAGAAGCAGGCTCGAGGAGCGGAGTTGCTTGCCCTTTGTTGGGAAACATTTACATTTGTAAGGGAAACCTCCATCTGTAAAGATGCCTCCCTCTCTGTGCCAGGAAGAAGGTGGGATGGCCTTATCTCTGGAAACTCTTAATGGGGAAGGCAAGGACTTAAGTTGTTCACTGTCTGGCAACCTCATGTAACTGACACCCCTCCCCCCCACCAAATCCTCTTTTGCTGAGGATAATATTTAAGCGGTGACTTCTGCCATTTACTCAATCCAGTTTGATTCTTATCTAAAAGTTGGGGACCGCCCAATGGCTGGACCATACCAGCACTGATACCATTTTAACTTTTTTTACATATTCTTTCCTTTGTCTTGCAAAGAGATAACTCACATGCCTATGCCTTAAATTTAGCCTTACTCTCCACCCATGTTTGTAGCAGAAGCGGCAGCAGCAGCTCCCCATGCAAGCAGTACCTCCTGCTGCCCGTCGGTCCTGTCCCCATGCAGCAGCTCTGACTGCCCATGGGTCCTGTCCCCATGCTATTCCATACTATTCTCTAAATAAAAGAGCGCTACTGCCAGATCTTGAGAGTCCAAGAAATCTTTCTTTCGACTCCTCGGCTCACCAACCCCGCATCAGTTGTATTTTAAGTATTTTTGTGCTTCAGCCAGAGAGAGACATAAATTATTAATAAAATCCATGGCAGGCATATGTTTACTTTCACCCAGTGAAAAATTGCTTGTCTAAGCTCAACATGACCTGGTCGTTGATATGTCTCCATATTGTTCAAACTCCCGCTTCTGTCGAGTGTGTTAGGAGGGTGGATCCAGGAACTGCAAGGCAGGCCAGATTCTCCTGACTTCCTTCCTGCTTCCTTCTTCCCCAGCTCTACCTTTACACTTCTCCATACTTTTCCAAAACCAGCAGAGAATGAACAGATCCCAGGTGAGTTTCTTATTCTTAAATTTATTTATAATACCTTGTATAAGGTTTTTAAGGGTTAGTAGATTAGCGTGGAAATATAGAAATAGGTACAAATCAACATGGAAAATATATAGTAGTAGATCAATGACAGGATGGTGTGTAATATATAGATATGTACAAGTTTTATGATCTTACAGAGTTAACAAAGTTGAACTGCAAATTTGTTACTGATCTTTCCAATAGTCATGGTAAAATGCAGACCTCTGTCATATGATTTACATTTTCTGTAAAGAGAAACCATATTGCTTGTTAATGGGGCATGAAGACTTCCCAGCATTGAAGTCTAAAACAGTTCCTTTCTTGTTCTCTGTGTGGATGATGAAGTGTACAACTTCCAATAACTTCCCTGAAAGAAATGCAGCCTCTTTCGTTGGGCGGTTCTTCAGTGGGAGCAGAAGACTCTAGAGCTAAGGGAGAGCTCGGTGAATATAGTTTTCAGACAACCAAAATATCGCGGTCCAGTATTGTATGCTGTCCAGTACATTAACCACTAGCCATATGTGGATATTTAGTTTAAGATAATTGAAATGTAGTTCCTAAGTCACATATCAACGTTTTAAGTGCTTAGTTGTCACATGTGACTAGTGGCTACCAAATTGGACAGCAATACCCTAGAACACTTCGTGATGTTCCTGCTTGATCCAGAGATAAAACAGAGAGTATTTGGAGGAAGGAATCAAATGTACCTCCTTTACTGATTATTTCAGGAAATAATTTTTTTCATTAGGCTGTGTTTACCAGGTAGCATAGACAGTTCCGAGTTATACTCTGTGGCATTCTTGTCCATAATTCTATTTCACATTTCAGACCATTCTTGCTTCTTCCTTTCCTCTTGCCTTAATCTCTTGGTAAAGGTCACAGTGACCTAAATATAATCAAATTATGGCTCTTTGTCTGGTGTCTACTGCCTCACCGACACTGTTGACCATTCTCTCCTGAGAGTCTCCTGTTGTTTTCTCTGACATCACCCCACTGGCTTGTGCCTTTGTCTGGATGTTCTATTTTGTGGTAGTTTCATCATCTTTTTGCCCTTAAACATTTTATCCTTAGGTGCCTATCCTGGTCCCTCTGCTTCTGGTTACTCTTGTCCCTCACAGATTCCATCCTCTCTGTGCTTACATGTGGGGAGCACCTGTGGGACTCCAGGTCTGTCTTTCCAGTGCTCCTTGGTGCTGGTCCCCTGTGTGTAACTTGTCCAAAAGCATCTCAACATAACAGATCCAAAATGAAAGTACTCATGTTTCTTTATTCTCTGTCTAATGTTAACACTGCTTATCCAGTCATCCAAATGGTAAAAAGCAGATACTAAACCACTCCCTATCTCAGTTCTCCTGTCCATCTAGTTAGTCATCCCGTTCTTCTTTTAAATTCTTAGTATTTCTTTAACCTGTCTTTTCTCACTCATCCTTGTAGCCTAGCATAGCTTCATTTTCTCTTCTTTGTACTAGTCTGTATCATCTGTTTTCTAGCATATCAAGTTTGTTTTCAGTACTTTGTCTAATATGTTCATCGGTTAATGTTTCTCCCACTTCATTGGCTTCCAGCAGTCGGCAGGGTTGAGTCCAAGATCCTGAGACCTGCAAGCCTGCTGCTGACACAGTGACTTTCTATTTCCGTCATTAAATACCTCCTGTGGCTGGGCTGCTGTTTACCGGAAATCACTGAGCAACTGTGATATGTTACGGTTCTCCTGTGGATTGCCTTGTTTATGTATTTGCCCATTTTTTTCTATCCTTTATAATCTTGTAAGAATCCTTTATGTAATTTCGATAGTAATCCTTTTTCTCTATTTATGTTGCAAACACCTTTCCCCTCTATGTCCCTTGTTTTTAACACGGGAATTTCTTTGGTAATAATAAAATTTTAAATTGTCATGTACTCAATGGAGTTTTTTTATGTGTTTAAAAATACCATTTGCCTCTGACAAGATTGCTATGAAGAATCCTTAACATACTAAACATAGTTATTTTAAATTCTCTGTATGATAATGCCAACATCTATGTCACAGCTAAATCTGGTTCTGATTCCTTTTTCTTCAGTGTATTTTTTTTGTTGCTTATTGGTAGACCTTGTAGTTTTTTGTTGAAAGGTGGAGAAATATCTGGTCATGGGAACTGAGGTAAATAAAGAATATAGGTAAATAGGCCTTTAGTGTGAGGACTTATGTTATTCCGGCTAGGAGATGGGCTGTGTTTAACGTTTGTTGTAGCTGTAGGTTCCAGAGACTTCAGTTTCCTCTGGTGTCCTTATTTTTGTTTCCTCTCTTGACTTTGAGATTCTTTAAGAACTCTGCCTCAGTGAGAGCCTGTGTCTTGCAGCTCATTTAGCTGGCACTCATGTTGGTGTGGTGGTAAAGTGTGGAGGAGGGAAATATTCTATAATCTCTTGATCAAATCTCAGTCTACTGAGACTAAAAATGTGTCCCTGGGCTGTGATTTTTCACTAGTGTTTCTTTGTGGTATAGCGCCCTTCTCTCCCCTCCCACTCTCTCCCTCCCTTGGCTGAGAGTTCCTACTCTCTTTCCTTGAAATCTTGACCTTTATTAAATATCCCCTCGCCCCACCTTAAGTGAGACAGGAAGGCTGAAGATGGGTGGAGTGGGGAATTCCCTTCCTCCTGCTGGGACTAGATTTCAGAGAGTAGGCCTTTGTTATGAAGTCTGAACCTATTTCCACAATGGTTACTGTTCCCTTCCTCTTGCCATGTCTAAGAGGGGATCTTTTCGGTTCTCCATGAAAACCTGGTGAGGTTCCTAAGGGAAAGCCCATGACAAATAAAAATGGCAAGCAATAGGATATTGGAGTATATGAGGAAGCCATTTGGTATAAACCTAATTCAGCCTGACTTTGTTTTTTCCAAAAGGGCCTGACTGTGGCTATTGAGCACGCATTGCATATCTGCTTAGACATTTCCTATGGCCAGAACAAAGGCCCTTGAGATAAAGGTGCAACTTCCCCCCACATTAGCATTTCCTTAGGGATAAGCATTTTTCCTTAGGCTAGGAACTGATTGCTGCACTCACCTTTGACCACCCAGCTCACCTGTGACCACTCAGCTGGAGACAACAGACTGCCACCCTGCTGTGTTCACTGAGACAGAAGACCTACCTGCTATTTCCATCAATTGCTGTGCCGACAGAGCAGTCTCGTGACTATTGTAAAAGGGACATTTCAATCCTATGTGAAACATCCTCTCTGGGGGTATATAACCAGTCTGTGCACCCCACTTCTTTGGTGCCCTTTCTTCCTTCGGGAGAAATTGGTTATGGATTATTTTCGTTGACACCCGTGAACGTGTGGACCCCCTAAGACTGCTGTGACTAGGAGTGTTTTACTCTGAGCCTTCTCCCTGCTTAGCCTCCAGCAATTTTCAAAATTACCACTTCAGTGTTCCTACCAGTTTATGTCTCTGGCAGCTTCTGCTCCAAGTAAGGAGATCTTGGCTGTGACTCTCTGGATATGCCTGTCTCTCCAGCTTTCAGGATGGCAGTTTGCCTTGTGACTCGTTTCTCTGTTGAGTTCAAGAAAGAAAAGGCTTTGATTTTCAATTTGTCTAGCTGTTTGCTGTTATAAGGATGGAAATGATGACTTCCAAGCTCTTTATATGTCAGAGCCGAAACCAAAGTTTTTTTTTTTTTAATTAATTCTGATCTCTTTTAGTATGTCTCTTTCAATGTGAAAACTCAAGCTTTCAATTCAGTGAAAATATCTTATTTCCTTCATGATTAATTTTTTTCCATCTGTTCCTTTAATTTACTAGAACCTTATTATTTACTTCTTAGGATTCTTGTTCCTCTTAAATCGGGGTAGTCATTGTCCTTTTCATGATCTAGATTGTGTATTTCCTGAATACTTTGACAGACAGGCTGTTATGGTCTATTGAGTAGGTGTCACCCAGCAGATAGAGGGCAAGTCAGTTTCTCCTTTTGTGGTGGCTAATAAGCTGGAAGACTGTTACTTTTTTATCTGCTCAGGAAAGAAGGCTCCGACCTCCCGTGTGTACTGGGCAGTCTGTCTTTTATTCTACATTCTAGGAGACTTGCACAGTTTTTCATTTATGTCCATCCATTTTCTTTCGGGCCTTCAGTTGAGAGTTTTGATTTTGGTTTTCACAGTTCAGTAGTCAAGTTTTTTAATTTTTGAGAATTATTTCTTGTCTCTGATGGCCCCTTGTGATTGAATTCAGTTCTTAGCAGTTTTCTTCTCAAATATGTAAGAATGCTATTTGGAATTAAAAGCAGATTTTCTTCCATTTCTTGCTGTGATGTTGTTTTATTCATGTTCAATTGTTTTGATTATCTGAGTTCTTACCATTATGCCCGTGTTTTTAAAAAAAATCTCTTCTGCTTCATTTTCTATTCATTTTCCATAAGTGAAGAACTATATGTTTAATGGAGGTTGCTAATGTGTTTTTTATAGAGATCGAAATGATGCGGGGTCGGTGAGCCGAGGAGTCGAAAGAAAGATTTCTTGGACTCTCAAGATCTGGCAGTAGTGCTCTTTTATTTAGAGAATAGTGTGGAATAGCATGGGGACAGGACCCATGGGCAATCAGAGCTTCTGTGCCCTGAGTTGAGGGTTAGGGCTAATTTTATAAGGCATGGGTACGTGACTTATTTTTACTGGAAAAAAGAAAAGATGATGTAAAAAGTCATTAAATGATTTCAGTGCAGATGGGGTCTGGTTATTGTGCGGTCATATAACTTTAGATACGAATCTGGCCATATAGATCGGCACATAGGTGAGGATGCCCTGGGCTTCTCTCCCTGGGGCAGTCCTAATTCATACCATAAAAAAAAGTCCACTGGGTCATATAGTTTGGCATGTAGGCCAGGTCACCTTGGGCTTCTCTAGCTGGGGCAGCCTTAATCCACATCAATAATAGTTTATAACATTGTGAGATTTCAGTTGGACATTATTATTTGTCAGTGATGATATAAATATGTCCCTTTACTCTTTATGCCCACTCCCTCAGCTCCCTTCCCCTCTGCTAACCACTAATCCGTTCTCTTTGTCCATGTGTTTGTTTATCTGCCACATATGAGTGAAATCATACGGTGTCTGTCTTTCTCTCTCTGCCTTATTTAGTGTACATAATACCCTTAAGGTCCATCCATGTTGTTGCAAATGGGGTAATTTTGTCTTTTTTATGGCTGAGTAGTATTCCATTGTATAGATTTGTACTATATCTTCTTTACCCAATCATCAGTCAATGGGCACTTGAATTGCTTCCTTGTCTTGACTATTGTGAATAATGCAGCAATGAACATAGGGATGCAGAAGTCTCTTTCAATTGCAGGTTTCAGGTTCTTTGGATAAATGCCCAGTAATGGGATAGCTGGGTTGTATGGTATTTCAATTTTTAACTTTTTGAGAAATCTCCACACTGTTTTCCATAGTGGCTGCACCAGTTTGCATTCACACCAGTGGTGTATGAGGGTTCCCTTTTCTGCACATCCTCTCCAACCTTTGTTATTTTTTATCTTGGTGATTATAGCCATTCTAAGGGGTGTAAGGTGGTATCTCAATATAGTTTCTTTGTTTTCTTTTTGCATTTCCCTGATGACTATAGATGTTGAACATCTTTTCACATGCCTGTTGCCCATCTGTATGTCTTCATTGGAAAAATGCCTGTTCATATCCTCTGCCCAGTTTTTGATCAGGTTGTTTGTTTTTTTGTTGTTGAGTTGTGTGAGTTCTTTATATATTTTAGCAATTAAATCCTTGTCAGATATGTGATTTGCAAATATTTTCTCCCAGTTGTTGAGTTGCTTTTCACTTTGTTCCTAGTTTTCTTGCCTTGCAGAAGCTCTTTAGTTTGATGAAGTCCTATTTTTTAATTTTTTCTTTTGTTTCCCTTGCCCAGGTAGTCATGGTATTTGAAAAGACTCTTCTAAGACTGATGTCACAGAGTGTATTGCCTATATTTTCTTCTAGGAGTTTTATGGTTTCAGGTCTTCCCTTATTGTATTTGATCCATTTTGAGTTAATTTTTGTGTATGCCAAAAGATAATGGTTTACTTTCATTCTTTTGCATGTGGCTGTTCAGTTTTCCCAACACCATTGATTGAAGAGACTTTCTTTTCTCCATTGTATGTTCTTGGCTCCTTTGCTGAAGATTATTTGTCCATGGATGTGTAGTTTTATTTCTGGGCTTTCAGTTCCATTCCATTAATCTGTGTGTTTGTTTTTGTGTCAGTACCCTGCTGTTTTGATTACTGTAGCTTTGTAATATATTTTTAAGTCAGGGATTTGGGGCCTGCAGCTTTGTTCTTTTTTCTCAGGATTGCTTTAACTAATCAGAGTCTTTTGTTGCCCCTTATGAATTTTAGGATTCTTTGTTCTATTTCTGTGAAGAATGTCATTGGGATTCTGATTGGGATTGCATTGACTCTCTAGATTGCTTTAGGTATTATGGACATTTTAACAATGTTGATTCTTCCAATCTGTAAGTGTAGAATATCTTTCTGTTTCTTCATGTCATCATCAATTTCTTTCAATGTCTTATAGTTTTCACTGTATAGGTCTTTCACCTCCTTTGTTACATTTATTCCTAGATATTTTATTCTTTTTGTTGTGACTGTAAATGGGATTATATTCTTGAGTTCTCTTTCTGTTAGTTCGTTATTAGATTATTGAAATGTGACTGATATTTTTTGTAAGTTGATTTTGTACCCTGCAGCTTTGCTGTAGTTGTTGATTATTATAGTTTTCCAATGGACTTTTTAGGGTTTTCTCTATATAATATCATGTCATCTGCAAATTGTGACAGTTTCACTTCTTCCTTTCCCATTTGAATCGCTTTTATTTCTTTTTCTTGCCTGATTGCTCTGGCTAGGATTTCCAATACTATGTTAGATAAGAGTGGTGAAAGTGGGCATCCTTGTCTGGTTCCTGTTTTTAGAGGGATAGCTTTCAAGTTTTCTCCATTGAGAATGATATTAGCTGTGGGTTTGTCATATGGTCTTTATTATGTTGGGGTACTTTCCTTCTGTACCCATTTTATTCAGAGTTCTTTTTTTTTTTGTCATAAATGATGCTGTATCTTGTCAAATGCCTTCCTTGCATCTATTGAGATGATCATGTGATTTTTATTCTACATTTTGTTAATGTGGTGTATCACATTGATTGATTTGTGGATGTTGAACCATCCCTGCATCCCTGGAATAAATCCCACTTGATCATGCTGTATGATCCTTTTAATGTATTGTATTTGATTTGCTAGTATTTTATTGAGGATTTTTACATCAATGGCCATCAGTGATATTGGCCTGTAATTTTCTTTTTTTGTGTTGTCCTTGTCTGGTTTTGGTATCAGGGTGATGTTGGTTTTGTAGAATGAGTTAGGAAGCTTCCCCTCCTCTTCAGTCATTTGGAAGAGTTTGAGAAGGATAGGTATTAAGACTTCTTTGAATGTTTGGTAGAATTCACCAGGGAAGTCATCTGGTCCTGGACTTTTATTTTTTGATTACTGTTTTGATCTCCTTGCTGGTGATTGGTCTATTCACATTCTCTATTTCTTCTTGATTCAGTTTTGGGAGGTTGGATGAGTTGAAGAATTTTCCATTTCTTCTAGATTGTCCCATTTGTTGGTATATAGTTTTTCATAGTATTCTTTTATAATGCTTTGTATTTCTGTGGTATCTGTTTTAATTTCTCCCCTTTCATTTTATTTATTTGAGCCATCTCTTTTTTTCTTAGTGAGTCTGGCTAAGGGTTTGTCAATTTTTATTTATCTTTTCAAAGAACCGGCTCTTAGTTTCATTAATCCTTTCTACTGTTTTTTTCGTTTGTTTCAGTTTCATTAATTTCTGCTCTAGCTTTTACTATTTCCCTCCTTCTGCCAACTTTGAGTTTTGTTTGTCCTTTTCCAATTGAGTTATGTATAGTTTAAGATTGCTTATATGAGATTTTTCTTGTTTGTTAAGGTGGGCTTGTATTGCTATGAATTTCCCTCTTAGGACTGCTTTTGATTTTTGGGTGCTTGTCATTTTCCTTCTGCTCTGCAGTATTAATATATTTCCTCATAGTATTTGATGGCACGGATTTGTGCCTTCGCATAGTGATAGTATTGGTTGCAGATTCCACCTGATGCCACTGGGGGCTGCTGGTCAGGAGCTGTGTATTCTGAGCCTGCTACAATCCCTGGCTTCTGTAGCTGCTACTTTTTGAACATATGTGGGGTGCTCTTGCTGGCTGGCTGAGCTGAACCAGTGGGCAGGGGGAGGGGTGCTTTCTTTTGTGTGCATGATCCTGGGGACCTTCTCTCTCTGCCCTTGCTATCTGCTGTTCTGGGGTGCTGAGTTGATGAAGACACCCCTGCAATACTTAGCCTCCTCTTTGTGGGGTTTTCCCACCAGCTGTGAGGGAACTTGGAGAGCGAATGCATTCCTGCTAAGGGCCAACCTTCCCCCCTCTTTTCTCATAGCCGTGTGCCTGGGATCCTGCACTCTGGGTTGCTGTTGGGGAAGGAGAGGAGTTCCCCTTGCCTCCTTCCACTTCTTCCCAGGGAGTCCAGACATATGGACTTCAGACCTTCAGACATATGGCTCTGTGGGTCTCTCAGGTGTCTTTTGTATTGTGTGATTGTCCTTTCTTGGTGTATGAATGTCTTTTTTCTTGTATCTTAGTGGGGAGAGTCTAAGGGAAGAGCTCACTCCACCATCAGGCAGATGTCACTCCCTGTAGGTTGCTAGTTTTATTTTTACCTTTCAGATAATTTTTTTTTCATTTTTATGGCCTGTTTTTCTTCCTGGCTCCTGTGCAGAGTTCCCTCACATCCTGTACTTGTACTTTTACCTCCTCAGTTTCTTTCCTTGGGAGCCATCTGATTCACTACTGGTTTCAGTTACCACCAAAATGCCAGTGACTCCCCTGTCCTCACCTTCGTCTTGGGCTTCTCTCCTGAGATTCAGGACCACACATCTAGTTGCTTACTGGAGATCTCTGTCTACCTGTTCTGCAGACACTTCAAGTACAACTTGTCCAAGACCTTCTGTAACTCTTGTTTCTTCCCAACCTCTTGCTCATGCTTCCCAGTCTTTGCAAATAGCACCTGCATTTACTAGGTTGCTCGTAAAGATACCCTGGGAGGCAGTTTTCTCAGTTTTCTTTTTGCGCCATGGATGTGGGACCAAAATCTCTTAATGTGTTATTTTGTAGGATCAGTTCTTTCCAGGAATTAGCAGCCATTTTTTTGTAAGGAGCCAGACAGCAAATATTTCAGGCTTTGTGGGCCAAGAGATAAAATCAAGAGTATTATGTAGGTGCTTATTGAACAAGAGAGTGAATAAATTTCCACCAATTTTTTTGTTGATCAAATTCAAAATGGTATAATGATTGAGTGTTGTGTTTTGTAATGCAGGTCTAGTAATGAGAAAAATGAAATTCTTTTGGGGTGGATAACATTTTGCTTAATTGAGAATCTTTGTTAGTTTTTCCAAATATCATCAAAATCTATTGCAAATCTTCATCTGTTAATGTCAAACTGTAGTGAGCTTTTACATATTTCATCCTTGGAAATGTTTTCATGCAGATAGGTACTGTCAATTACTGATATCAGTCCACAATATATGATTTTAATTTATCAACATATTCCTCATTTCTAAGCCATTTGTAGAAGTCTTTCAAATTCTTCTCTTGACATTTGCCTTATAGCTTGTCATTACGTTGCAGATTAATCACTTCCAACTGGAGGTTAGGTGGAATCTCTTTAACTGTGCAGTTAAATGGATTTTGAAATATGGAAATATCATATGATTTGCATTGAGGTCCACAAAATGCCACTGAAAGTGTAGTTTGAGCTCAGAAAATATATCCACTGCAAATTGGTTAGTGGAGATCCCAATTCTTGCTTAAACTTTTGACAGCATTGAATGTGCTGCTTGACATTAGTTGTGATTCTAATAATATCAGTTATTGAAATGACTCTCATATTATAAAATTTGTGCAAGTGCCATTTTA
Source organism: Equus quagga (assembly GCF_021613505.1). Taxonomy (NCBI): domain Eukaryota; kingdom Metazoa; phylum Chordata; class Mammalia; order Perissodactyla; family Equidae; genus Equus; species Equus quagga. Next base: position 114,998,354 of record NC_060268.1, read on the forward strand.
CTCTGTAATTTTGGGTTGAATTTGTTAAGAGACATTATTCTATTTTCAGGAAGAGCTAATTTCCAAACCTGTTCAGTATTTGGTATAATAGATGTTAAGGGATATTCTCATTCAGAAACAATTCAGTTTCAGCCTTGAGCTCAAAGAATCACAAACTTTTATCATTGCTAAGCCATTGCAATACTGTGTGGAAAGGCAAGTGAAGAGATTCAACTTCTAGTTCTGACTGTAATTCATGGAAGTGACCATGGTTATGTCTGTGAGAGCGAATGAAGTTTACCATTGCCATTGCTGGTTCAATTATCAATCATGATAGATGCAAAATTTTTCTGTAAAGTGCTTAATGATGAATAGTACAGTGAATCACCATAGGCTTTAGACAGCTTACCTTTTCATAGTCTTTATAAATTTGTCCCACTAAGGCTTTTTCTGCTGTACGTATGTTTACATTATCATCAGTTGTAACACATCCTAGCAGATTCCACTTCAGTTGGTACTGAATTATTGTTTTCTCAACCTGTTTGAGAATATTCTCTCCTGTATTTCCACAGAGACTGGTTATCGGAATGAATTCTCTAGTTACTTCAAACTTAATATTGACATTCTGAAGAAACAGTAACAACTGAACAGTATTGTTAACATCTTTTGACTCATCAAGAGCAAGGAAAACAACTTGATCATTTGCCTTATTTTTTAATTAACTATTGATATTGCTTCCAGTGTCCTCAATTCTGTGAGCAACTCTTCTCATCAAGAGGCTAATAGTCATAAACAGGTTTATTTTCTCTGGACACATTTCTTTAGCTATTTTTATCAAATAAGATTTAATTAACTCACCATTAGTAAGTGGTTTCCTTGCTTGACTATGAAATGAGACACTCAGAAATGCAACCTTATTTTCATTTTTAATTTTTGTGAAGAAATTCTGCTGTGATGAGATATTCTGTTTTAAATGATCACATTTTTCAGACTAGTACTTTGCCGTGAGTTGGAAATACAGTTGTTGAATGCTTACTCTGGTAATGTCAACCTATATGGTGTTCTTTTTAGCACAGCTATGACATCATTCCATAATAAACACAATGCTTTGCCATCTAATTTGACAAGAAAATACTACATACTCTACTGTTCCTTAAAAATGTGACAAAGTCCACTTTTCATTGCAATGAAAAAAGAAAGAAATACAATTGAGAAACTGGGAAATAGTCACAAAATATATTTAAAAAAAAAGAAGAAAAGAAACCGAATTTTGATCTAGGCCTTTGAATTCCTATCTCACAAAACGTTAAAGCCAGATTAAAAAAAATAAAGTATATTAAATAAGTTGGTTGGTCTCAACAATATATATTTTTTTAAGATTTTATTTTTTTCCTTTTTCTCCCCAAAGCCCCCTGGTACATTGTTGTATATTCTTCGTTGTGGGTCCTTCTAGTTGTGGCATGTGGGACGCTGCCTCAGCGTGGTCTGATGAGCAGAGCCATGTCCGCACCCAGGATTTGAACCAACGAAACACTGGGCCGCCTGCAGCGGAGCACGCGAACCCAACCACTCAGCCACGGGGCCAGCCCCGGTCTCAACAATATTTTTAAGATAAGAGAGAACATAAAGGTCTTCTGAATCTTTAATAAATAAAATATTTTAATGTTTTAAAAACAAACAAAAAAACAAAGTCCTCTTTTCTTGTTTTGACACAATGTACACTGGTAATAATAAAAGTAAAATAAAATGACTTAATATGGCGGCCAGGCACTCAAAATGCCATGAAGTTATAAGTGCATCCCTGTGATGTGTAGTGTGCCAAGCAGCAATGCACAGCAGTGAGAGTGCCACATACAGTCTCTTGCAAGTACTCAACTCTGCCTGTTTCTGTGGTGTGAAAGTAGCTGTAGACAATACATAATCAAATCAGCATGGTTGTATTCTAATAAAATTTTATGCGCACTGAAATTGGAATTGTGTATAATTTTCATGTGTCACAAAATGTTCCTTTGCTTTTTCCCCCCAACCGTTTAAAAATGTAAAACCTATTCTTAGTTTGCAGGCTGTGAAAAATGGGGCTGGACATTTTTGGCTTATGAGTCATAGTTTGCCAACTCCTGCCCACTCTTACCACCTGAGTATAGGTTCTTCTCTCCCTCTGGTCTTTGCCCTCTGTTTCCTCTTAAGCCATTCTCCACTCTTGTTTAAATCATTGCTTCTGAAATGCAAGTCTGGATGTAGAAGTACAGTGCTTAGTTTACCTTTCCACTAGCTCCTCGTTATCCACAGTTGTGATCCAGAAGTGGAATGGAGGTATATACCTTTGGGAGCACTTAGGGAAAATCAGCATATCAGAAGAAAATACTAGCATATCTATTTACATATATTTGTATTAAAAAAAAGGAAATTTCCTAGTACATGTATGTAACTTATGATAAAATATTTTGAGGACCTCTGGGCAATAGGAATTAGTACCAAATTACTTATAATCTTGCTCCTGATTTTGCTTATGGATCTTTATTTTAATACTGCTCAAATCCTTCCACCAACAAACTATGCTATTTGTAGTTGCATTAACTTGCATAGAGTTTTCAATGCCTCCAGGCCTTTGCTTTGTTGGACCCATAACCATAAGAACACATGATTGATTTGTAAGGACTCAAAGTTTTACTTCGCTAAGGTATCCCAATCTCATTTACAAATAGAACTTAATACCTCTCTTCCTGTGCAACCACTATCTTCTAGATAATTCTAGCATTTGTTCTGTAACACTTTATTGCAGGTATACATTTTTTGAATATGTCCCTGAATCATGATGAGCTCCCTGAAAGCAGGATTTTTAAAAATTCACTTTTATATCCCCAGAATGTGAGACAGTTCCAGGCACAGTGGGGAACCTCAGTTTGATTTTTCATGAATCAAGAAATTAATATGTGGTTAGGGTACTTCTGTGATTTTTTGTTTTCCCACAACATGTAATGCCAAATAAAGTATAGAGTAGATGTGCTGTGTGATATTTTCTCTTCATCTATCAACAGTGAACAGGACAAGGTGTTAGATCCCAAACATACTGCATGCTGTCTAGTTCTGGACTGTAAATTGAACACAATGTGCTATTACAGGGGTCTGTGTCATTCAAGGATGTGACTGTGGCCTTCACCCAGGAGGAGTGGCAGCACCTGGACCCTGCTCAGAGGACCTTGTACAGGGACGTGATGCTGGAGAACTACAGCCACCTCGTCTCGGTGGGTAGGGTTTGTGTTTTATATAATTCCAAATAGCATTTTTTTTAAATTGCTGATTACATGATCCTTTTTAGAGTTTAATGATTTTTAGAGTTGAAATGTAGGGTTCAAAGGTGACCCCTGGGCTCTAGGTATAAGGTGATTGATCCCTTTTGGTTGCTAGAGAAAACAATTTTCCCCCTCTTCCCAGTGAAAAGTTTAAATGGTGCTTTTGTTTACAGTTTTTTTTTTTTTTTTTAAGATTGGCACCCGAGCTAACATCTGTTGTCAATCTTCTTGTTTTTCCTTCCTCTTTCCAAAGCTCCCCAGTACACAGTTGTATATTCTAGTTGTAGGTCCTTCTGATTCTGCTTTGTGGGATGCTATCTCAGCATGGCTTGATGAGCCGTGCTGGGTCTGCGCCCAGGATCCCAACTGGTGAAACCCCGGGCCACCAAAGCGGATCACGTGAACTTAACCACTCGGCCACAGGGCCAGCCCCTGTTGTACAGCTTCCTACCTTTCTCCTTTAGAGGCCCTGAAACCCATGAGCCTGGCCCATGTCCTGTGTCATTTCCTGTTTACAGGATATTACATTACCAAGCCAGAGGTGGTCTTCAAGTTGGAGCAAGGAGAGGAGCCATGGGTATTAGAAGATGAGTCCTCAAGCCAAAGTCCCCCTGGTGAGTGAAGTGAGTACCTAAACAGCCACAAGGCAAGAGACGTTGGAATCCAGTCACTTCAGGGGTTGGCCCTTTTGAGATTTTCTTTTAGGAATTTGTTTTTTAGAGACACCACTTCTTAAGTTGGCTGAGAGTATACATACTTGCAGGTAATGATCTCATAGCTGAATGTTTTTGGTTTTTTGCTTGAATTTTTTAAGTAGGTTTACCATTTTTAGTGCTTACAAAAATCCAATTCTTGCCTATCTAATTTTAGATCTTTTTAAAATTTATTCCCTCCATATTCTTTTAATTGTGTATCATTTTAGTTGTGTACCATTTATCCATTCATCAAACATTAAATTATTTATTAATTTATATGCTAGTTATGTCTATCAGCTGGAAATAGACCTGTGGACAATATTATGATTCTGTTGTTACAGAGTCTGTGTTTTTATTTTGGAGGAAAGTACAATATGGTGTATTATTTTAGCAAATGTTTTACTCTCCTACACAACTACACAACACACACAACATAACTACAGCGTCAGTAGATATTTAAAAGTTTATATGAGACTATTATGAACAACTTCATGCTAATAAATTTGAAAAATTTAGAGTAGAAAAATTCCTAGGAAACTAGAATTTGCCAAAACAGAAAAAAAGCAATACGAAGCCCTAATAATTTCAAAACCATTATAGGAATTGAGTCAGTTCTTAAAATCTTTCCAGAAAGAATACAAATTACAAGATTGTTTTTTAGGCAGGTTCTAAGCAATTTTAAAGAATCAGATCATTTTAATATCCTACAATTACTTTCAGAGATTAGAATAAGAGAAGAAGCACTCCCAAGAATTTACTATGAAACTGGTATAACATCAACACAAAAATCTTACAAGATAAAAGCAAGAATGGATAATTCCAAAATTAGGAATCCTAAACAAAGTATCATTAATAAAAAGTAAATCCATGTCGTCTTAATAGATGAAGAATATAACTGATAAAAATCAACACCCATTTTTGATATGATAGAAGGAAACTTCTTCAGGCTTCAAAGGGAACGGACAGGAACCTGTGTCGGGTATCATTCCCCTTCAAACTGGAGGAAAATCAGATTTCCACTCTCATCATTGTATTTAATATTGTTCTAAGGACCCTAACCATAATAATCAGACAAAACGTGAAATTAATAAAAGTTACAAACATTGGAAAACCAAACGTATTTACAGATGCTATGGTTGTCCTATTGAAAAAAGGATTCTGCTGACAAATGATTAAAAATAATGCGAGTATATAGCAAGGTGGATGAATATAAGATCATTGTATACAATCTATTACGTTTCTGAGTGGTAATAATCTTTAGAAAATATAATTGAAAGAATTTAAACCATTTACAATAGCAAGACCTTTAATGCGGAAGATAAGAAAAATGTATTGAAAGACGTTAAAGGAAATCTAAATATGGAGATAGGGAACATTCAATAATAGCAAGTTGTCAAGCCCTCCTTAAAGTTACCTGTAGATTCAATGCATTCCAATCCAAGTCCCCACCATTTTAGTTTATTTTTTTGAGATTTGACTTGGTTGGTTGTTGTTTTTAGCACTTAATCTCATAATTCTAAAATTAGGTATGGAATAACAAGAATAAGAAAAAGAAACAGGAAGGGGAACTAGGTCTCCTAGATGTTAAAATTTATTGTAATGCATCTGCAATTAAGACTAAATTTTTTTTTATTGAAGCAAAATTCATATAACATAACATTTTTACAGTTTTAACCATTTTAAAGTGTATCATTGAATGACTTCTAGTACGTTCAAAGTGTTGTTTAATCATCACTACTATGTAACTCTGGAATATTTTCATCACCCCAAAAGAAACCCCATACTCATTAAGTAATCCTTGTTCTCTCTATGGGTTTGCTTGTGCTGGACATTTCACATACAGAGAATCATACAATATGTGGTCCTTTTATGTCTGGTTTCTTTCACTTAGAGTAATGTTTTCAAGTTTTATTCATGCTGTAGCTTCTATCAGTACTTCCTTTTTATGGCTTAATAACATTCAATTGTATGAATATACCACATTTTGTTTATCCATTCAAAAGTTAATAGACATTTGGGTTGTTTCCACTTTTTGGCTGTTATCAATAATGCTGCTGCTATGAATATCAATGTACAAGTTTTTGGTTGAACACCTGTCTTCCGTTCTCTTACATATATATTTAGGAGTGGACTTACTGGGTAATATGGAAATTTTATGTTTACTTGTTAGAGGAACAAGTACCAAACTGTTTTCTGTAGTGGCTACACCATTTTACATTCCTTCTTCTAATGTATGAGGGTTCCACTTTCGACACATCCTCGCAGCACTTGTAATTTTCTGTTTTTTCATTACAGTTGTCTCATGGTATATCTGGAGGATTGGTTCCAGGAACCACCATGGATACCAATATTTGCGGATGCTCAAGTTCCTTATATAAAATAGGTAGTGTAATGAATACAGTTGGACTCTGTGTCCGCAGGTTTCGCATCTGCGGATTCAACCAACCATGAATTGCACCAATCTGCACTTGGTTGAAGACATGGATGGCAAAACCTGTGGATAAGAAGAGCCAACTGCATAGCCATTCTAGTGGGTGTGAAGTTATATCACATTATGGTTTTGGTGTGCATTTCCTTAATGACTAATGATGCTTAGTATCTTTTATGTGCTTATTGGCATTAGTATATCTTGTTTGGGGAAGTGTCTAATCAAGTCCTTTGCCTATTTTTCAATTGGGTTATTTGTCTTTTTGTTATTGAGTTGTAAGTCCTCTTTGTATATTCTGAATACTAGACTATCAGATATATTATTTGTAAATATTTTTCCCATTTTTTGCATTATGTTTTCACTTTTCAGATAGTGTCTTTTGATGCATAAAAGCTTTTAATTTTTATGAAATCCAACTTAGCTGTTTTCTCTTGTTGCTTTTGCTTTTGGTGTAAATTTAAGAATCCATTGCTAAGTCCAAGGTCTTAAAGATTTACACGTATGTTTTCTTCTAAGAGTTTTATGATTTTAACTTTTATATCTAGATCTTTGATACATTTTGAGTTAATTTTTGTATTTGATATAAGGGAGAGATCTAGCTTCATTCTTTTGTGTGTGGATATCCAGTTATCCCACTACCATTTGTTGAAGAGATTGTTCTTTCCCCATTGAATGATCTTGGCACCATTTTTGAAGATTGATTGACCATGGATGTGTGGGCTTATTTCTTGTCTCCTAGATGTTAAAATTTATTGTAATGCTCTATTCCATTGATCTATATATCTATCCTTATACCAGTACAATGCTGTTTTAATTAATGTAGCTTTATGGTAAGTTTTGCAATTGAGAAGTATGAGTACTCCAACTTTGTTCTTATTTTTTATTTATTTGTTTTTTTTTATTGCAGTAACATTGGCTTACAACTATATAAATTTTCAGGTGTACATCATTATATTTCAATTTCTGTGTAGATTACATCATGTTCACCACCCAAAGACTAATTACCATCCATCACCATAGGCATGTGCCTAATCACCTCTTTTGCCCTCCTCCCTCCCCACTTCCTCTCTGGTAGCCACCAATCCAATGTCTGTGTCTATGTGTTTGTTTGTTGTTATTTTTATTTTTTATTTATGAGTGAGATTGTACATTATTTGACTTTCTCCCTCTGACTTAATTTGCTTAGCATAAAACACTCACGGTCCATCCATGTTGTCACAAATGACCAGATTTCATCTTTTTTTATGGTTGAATAGTATTCCTCTGTGTATGTATACCACATCTTCTTTATCCATTTGTACCTTGATGGACACCTAGGTTGCTTCCAAGTCTTGGCTATTGTGAATAATACTGCAGTGAACATAGGAGTCCATATATCTTTATGCATTCATATTTTCATGTTCTTTGTGTAAATACCCAGCAGTGGAATAGCTGGATCATATGGTAGTTCTATTATTAATTTTTTGAGGAATCTCCATACTGTTTTCCATAGTGGCTGTACCAGTTTGCACTCCCACTAGCAGTGTATGAGAGTTGCCTTCTCTCCACATCCTCTCCAACACTTATTTCCTGTCTTGTTAATTATAGCCATTCTTACTGGCATGAGGTGATATCTCATTGTAGTTTTGATTTGCATTTTCCCGATAGTTAGTGGTGCTGAACATCTTTTCATCTGTCTCTGTATATCTTCTTTGGAGAAACATCTGTTGAGATCTTTTGCCTATTTTTTTAATTGGATTGTTAGTATTTTTGTTGTTGAAATATATGAGTTCTTTATATATTTTGGATATTAACCCTGTATCAGATATATGGTTTGCAAATATCTTCTCCCAATTGTTATGTTGTCTTTTCATTTTGTTGATGGTTTCCTTTACTGTGCAGAAGTTTTTCAGTTTGATGTAGTCCTATTTGTTTATTTTTTCTATTGTTTCCCTTACCCAGTCAGACAAGGTACTTGAAAATATGCTGCTAAGAGCAATGTTGAAGAGTGTACTGCCTGTGTTTCCTTCTAGAAATTTCATGGTTTCAGGTCTTACATTCAAGATTTTAATCCATTTTGAGTTAATTTTTGTGTATGGTGTAAGATAATGATGTACTTTCATTCTTTGGCACGTGGCTGTCCAGTTTTCCCAACACCATTTATTGAAGAGACTTCCCTTTCTCCATTTTATGTTCTTGGCTCCCTTGTTGAAAATTAGCTGTCCATAGATGTGTGGGTTTATTTCTGGACTCTCGATTCTGTTCCATGGATCTGTGTGTCTTGTTTTTCTGCCAGTACCTTGCTGTTTTCATTACTATAGCTTTGTGGTATATTTTGAAATCAGGATGTGTGATACCTCCAGCTTTGTTACTTTTTCTCAGGATTCCTTTGGCTATTTGGGGTCTTTTGTTATTCCATACAAATTTTAGAATTCTTTGTTCTATTTCTGTGAAAAATGTCCTTGGAACTTTGATAAGGATTGCATTGAATCTGTAGATTTCTTTAGGACTTATGGATGCTTTAACTATGTTAATTCTTCCAATTCAAGAGCACAGAGTATCTTTCCATTTCTTTGCGTCTTCAATTTCTTTCTACAGTGTTTTATAGTTTTCATTGTACAGCGCTTTCACCTCTTTGGTTAAGTTTATTCCTAGGTATTTTATTCTTTTTGTTGCAATTGTAAATGGGATTGTATTCTTAGTTTCTCTTTCTGTTATTTCATTGTTAATTGTATGCAAACACAACTGATTTTTGTATGTTGAATTTGTATCCCTCAACATTACCATATTCATTTATTTTTTATAAGAGTTTTTCAGTGGATTCTTTAGGGTTTTCTGTGTATAAAATCATGTCATCTGAAAATAGTGACAGTTTCACTTCTTCCTTTCCAATTTGGAACCCTTTTATTTCTTTTTCTTGACTGATTGCTCTGGCTAAGACTTCCAGTACTATGTCAAATAAGAGTGGTGAAAGTGGGCATCCTGGTTTTGTTCCTGTTCTTAGTGGGATAGCTTTCAGTTTTCTCCATTGAGAATGATATTAGCTGTGGGTTTGTCATAAATAGCCTTTATTATGTTGAGGTATTTTCCTTCTATACCAATTTTTTTCAGAGTTTTATCATAAATGGATGCTGTATCTTGTCAAATGCTTTCTCTGCATCTATTGAGATGATCATGTGATTTTTATTCTTCATTTTGTTAATGTTGTGCATCGTGTTAATTGACTTGTGGATGTTGAACCATCCCTGCATCCCTGGAATAAATCCCACTTGATCATGTTGTATGATCTTTTTAATGTATTGTTGTATTCGATTTGCTAGTTTCTTTTATTTGAGGAAGATTAGCCTTGGGCTAACATCCACCACCAATTCTCCTCTTTTTTGCTGAGGAGGATTGGCCCTGAGCTAATATCCTTGCCCATCTTCCTCTACTTTATATGTGGGATGCCTGCTACAGCATGGCTTGTAAAGTGGTGCGTAGGTCTGCGCCCAGGATCCGAACTGGTCAACACCGGGCCGCTGAAGTGGAGTGCATGAACTTAACTGCTACACCACCAGGCTGGCCCCATGATTTGCTAGTATTTTGTTGAGGATTTTTGCATCAATGTTCGTCACTGATATTGGCCTGCAATTTTCCTTTTTTGTGTTGTCCTGTCTGGTTTTTGTATCAGGGTGATATTGGGCTCATAGAATGTGTTAGGAAGCTTCCCCTCCTCTTCAATTTTTTGGGAGAGTTGAGAAGGATAGACAGTATTGTCTTTGAATGTTTGGTAAAATTCATCAGGGATGCTATCTGGCCTTAGACTTTTATTTTTGGGGAGGTTTTTGATTACTGTTTTGATCTCCTTACTGATGATTGGTCTATTAAAATTCTCTATTTCTTCTTGATTCAGTTTTGGAAGGTTGTATGATTCTAAGAATTTATCCATTTCTTCTAGATTATCCAATTTGTTGGTGTATAACTTTTTATAGTATTCTCTTATAATCTTTTGTATTTATGAGGTGTCCATTGTAATTTCTCCTCTTTCATTTCCAATTTTATTTATTTGAGCCTCGTCTCTTTTTTTCATGGTGAGTCTAGCTAAAGGTTTGTCTATTTCGTTTATCTTTTCAAAGAACCAGCTCTTTGTTTCATTGATTTTTTTCTATTGTTTTGTCAGTCTCTATTTCATTTATTTCTGCTCTGATTTTTATTATTTCCTTCCTTCTACTGACTTTGGGCTTTGTTTATTCTTCTTTTTCTGCTTCCTTTAGTTGCACTGTTAGATTGTTGATTTGAGATTTTTTTGTTTGTTGAGGTAGGCCTGAATTGCTATAGACTTCCCTCTTAGAACTGCTTTTGCTGTATCCCATACATTTTGGCATGCTATATTTTCATTTTCATTTTTCTCCAGGTACTTTTTGATTTCTTGTTTGATTTCTTCATTGACCTAATCGTTGTTCAGTAGCATTTTGTTTAATCTCCATGTATTTGTTGCTTTTCCAATTTTCTTCCTGTAGTTGATTTCTAGTTTCATATCTTAGTGGTCAGAAAAGATGCTTGGTATTATTTCAGTCTTCTTAAATTTATTGAGACTTGTTTTGTGGCCTAATATGTGATCTATCCTGGAGAACATTCCATGTGCTTTTGAAAAGATTATGTATTCTGTGGTTTTGGATGGAATATTCTGTCTGTATCTACTGAGTCCATCTGGTACATCTGGTCTAATGTATCATTTAAGGCCATTGTTTCCTTATTGATCTTCTCTTTGGATGATCTATCCATTGGTGTAAGTGGAGTGTTAAAGTACCCTACTGTTATTGTGTTACTGTCTATTTCTCCTTTTACGTCTGTTAATAATTGCTTTATATATTTAGGTGATCTTCTGTTGGGTTCATAGATATTTACAAGCATTATATGCTCTTGTTGGATTGTTGTCTTTATCATTATCTAGTGCCATTCTTTGTCTCTTGTTACAGTTTTTGTTTTAAAGTCTATTTCGTCTAAGTATTGCTATCCCACCTTTCTCTTCTTTGCCGTTTGCATGGAATATCTTTTTCCATCCTTTCACTTTCAGTTCTTGAGTGTCTTTAGGTCTGAAGTGTGTTTCTTGTATGCAGCATATGTTTGGGTTTTACTTTTTTATCCAATTGGCTAACCTATCCCTTTTGATTTGAGCATATAGTCCATTGACATTTAAAGTGGCTATTGATAAGAATGTGCTTATTGCCATTTTGTTACTTTTTTTCTGGGTGTTTTAGTAGTTCTTCTCTGTTCCTTTCTTCTCTTGCTGACTCCCTTTGTGGTTTGATGGCTTTCTTTAGTATTATGTTTGAGTTCCTTTGTCTTAATTCTTTCTGTATTTATTATAGGTTTCTGGTTTGTGATTACCATGAGGTTCATATATAACAACCCAAGTATATAGGAATCTATATTAAGTTGATGGTCTCTGGTCTCTTCAGTTTACTCTTTCACTCGTCTCCTCCAACATTTTATGTTTTTGATATCATATCTAATCTCTTTTTTTGTGCATGTGTATCCATCACCCTCTTATTATGGCAATAGATCGTTTTAGTACTTTTGTCTTTTGACCTTCATATTAGCTTTGTAAGTGGTTGATCTGCTACCTTTACTCTATATTTGCCTTTAGCAGTGATTTTATTTTATTTATTTATTTTTTGGAGAATTTTCTTATTCCTATTTGTGGTTGTCTCTTTCCCACTTAAATAAGTCCCTTTACCCTTTCTTGTAAGGCTGGTTTCTTGGTGACAAACTCCTTTAACTTTTGCTTGTCTGGGAAACTCTTTCTACTTCCATTCTGAATGATAACCTTGTTGGGTAGATTATTCTTGGTTGTAGGCTTTTTCCTTTCAGCACTTTAAATATATCATGCCACTCCCTTCTACCCAGTGAAATTTCTGCTGAGAAGTCAGCTGATAGCCTTATGGGGTTTCCTTTGTATGTAACTTGTTGCCTTCCTCTTGCAGCTTTTAGGATTCTCTCTTATCTTTAATTCTTGACATTTGAATTATAATGTGTCTTGGTGTGGGCCTCTTTGGGTTGATCTTATTTGTTGCTCTCTGTGTTTCCAGTACCTGGATGTCTGTTTCCTTCCTTAGGTTAGGAAAGTTTTCAGCTGTTATTTCTTCAAATAGATTCTCTGCCCCTTTGTCTCTCTCTTCTCCTTCTGGAACGCCTATAATATAGATGTTAGTGCATTTGATGTTGTCCCAGAAGTCCCTTAGACTCTCCTCCTTCTTTTTAATTATTTTTCCTTTGTCTGTTCAGCTGGGGTGATTTCCTCTAATCTTTTGTCCAGCTCACTGACCCATTCTTCTGTATCATCCACTCTGCTATTGAGTCCCTCCAGTAAATTTTTCATTTCCAGTATTGTATTCTTCATTTATGATTGGTTCTTTTTTATATTTTCCAATTTTTTGTTGAAGTTCTCACTGAGTTCATCCATTTTTCTCCCAAGATCAGTAAGCATCCTTATGACTATTAGTTTGTACTCTTTATCAAGTAGATTGTTTATCTCAGTTTCGTTTAGTTTTTTTTCTGTGGTTTTGTCCTGTTCCCTTACTTGGAATGTATTTCTTTGTCTCCTCACCTTGCCTCTTTTTCTGTGCTTATATCTCTATGTTAGGAAGATCAGCTACATCTGATCTTGGAGAGGTGGCCTTATGTAAGAGATGCCTTATGAGGCCCAACAGTGGCTTCCCTCTTGTCACCAGTTCCAAATGTCCAAGGAGTGTCCCCTGTGTGGGCTACATGTGTCCTTCTGTTATGGCAAGGTTCTTGCTGCAGGTGCCTGGGGAGGCTAGCCTGTCCCCCTGGCTGGCTGATTGTAATGCTCAGCTTTGTGTGGCTGCTATGGTCTCTTTAGCTGTTTTATTGGGCATGGGGAACCCCAGCACAGTTGACTGCAAGGTCTAATAACACATTCCTGTTCCACTTTTTCTATTAAGTGACTAGGCCCCCAGCATGACTGGTTGCTAGGCTCAGGGGCTTAAATTGCTATAGGCCTCCTGCCTGCAAGGCTCTTGTCAGCTCTCTCAGGATTGCAGCTCAGTGGGACTGGTCCCATGCATGGGAGCACACAATTGTTTCAGGCTTTGGAAGGTGAGGCCAATCTCCTATGTGGCTCCTTGAGAAGCACTAATCTGCTGTAGCTGACAAGCTCCACTACCCAGAGGTCTACACACCCCATCAATGCAGGCCTGCCCCTTGTGCATGCCCTGCCCCACAGAGGTGGACACACTCTTCTGGCTGCAGAGGTTCCAGGCACCCAGCCTATGCTGGCCCACAAGTTGCCCGAGAGCTTGCTGCTGGGTGGGGCCAATCCCTAGTGCAGGCTGCCTGCCCTGGCTGAGCTGGATTAGATTGATGCTCTAGTGGGTGGGGCAGACCCCTGCACTAACAGGCCGGGGGAAGAACTCCAATAGCATCTGGCAGTGTCTGTGTCAGTGCACCTGTACTAGGTCACAACAATGGCTGCTGCCAATGTTTCAGTCCCTGGGGAGGTGGTCCCAGCCTTGGGGGGGTGTGTCTCACCTCTCACTGAGATGCACCCAGAGCCTATCAGGTGACTTTCTTTTCACCAAAGGACTGTGCACCTTTCTTTCTGGTGATTTTAGGTTGCTTTCCAAAATGGGTAAATTTGTGTACGGGCCCTTTAAGTGAGGCTTCTCCCCCCCGCCCCATGTCTGATAGTTTTTCTTGGGGTATTCCCTGTTGTTGTTAATAGCCAGCAAAGCAGGATATTATGACACTTGTCTTGGTTGTGCTGAGTCCAAAAGCTGCTTGTTGTGGTAACACTCCCCCACTCAGATGCCTCTCTCCTCCAGGGAAAGCTTCATACCTTAAGATTGCTCCTGGTTGGCCATTAAGCATTGTGGCTAGGAGGTGGCTTTTTTCTCCCCAGAAAAGAATTTCTGCCTCTTCTACCTCAGTCAGCATTGTCCCTTGTTGTGGTTTTGTTTTTTAACCCAGTTTTCAGATCTCTCAGGGGAAATTGTTTCAAGAGTAGTTGTAAATTTATTGTGTCCATGGGAGGAGGTGAGTTCAGAGTCTGCCTATGCTGCCATCTTGACACCAGCCTCTTATTTTTCAATATTATTTTATTTCTTCTGGGTCCATTGCAATTCCATGTGAATCTTAGGATCAGCTTGTTCATTTCTGCAAAAAAGGCATTTGGCATTTTGATAAGGATGGCATTGAATCTGCAGATCACTTTGAAGGATTTTTAACAATTTAATTTTAACAATATTAAGTCTTCCAATCCAGGAACACAGGATATCTTTCCATTTATGTAGATATTTAATTTTTTTCAACAATGTTTTGTAGTTTCTAGTATACAAGTCTTACACCATCTTGGTTAAATTTACTCCTAAGTTTCTTACTTGTTTGATGCTATTGTAAATGGAATTCTTAATTTAACTTTTGGATTGTTTGTTGCTGGTATATAGAAAGACAACTGATTTTTGTTTGTTAATCTTCTGTGTATCCTGCAACTTAGCTGAATTTATTAGCTCTAATAGTGTTTATTTTGGATTCTTTAGGATTTTCTATATATAAGATCATGTCATCTGCAAATAGAGATAGTTTTACTTTTTCCTTCCTATCTGAATGCCTTTGTTTTTTTGAAGATTTTATTTTTCCTTTTTCTCCTCAAAGCTTCCTGGTACATAGTTGTTTATTTTTAGCTGTGGGCCCTTCTAATTGTGGCATGTGGGATGCTGCCTCAGCATGGCTTGATGAGTGGTGCCAGGTCTGCACTCAGGATCCGAACCAGTGAAACCCTGGGCTGCCAAAGCAGAGTGTGCGAATTTAACCACTCGGCCACGGGGCTGGCCCCCTGAATGTCTTTTATTATTATTTTTTTCTTGTGAAATTGCCCTGGCTAAAACTTCCAGTCCAATGTCTAATAGAAGTGGTGAGAGCAGACAGTTTTGTCTTGTTCCCGAGATAAGGAGAAAAGCTTTCAGTCTTTTGCCATTAAGTATGATGTTGACTGTGGATTTTTCCTAGATATTCTTTACCATGTTGAGGAAGTTCCCTTCTTTTCCCAGTTTGTTGATTATTTTTATCAGGAGAGGACATTGGACTTTGTCAAATACTTTTTCTGTATCAGTTAAGATGATCGTAGGGTTTTTTCACCCTTATTCTATTAATACAACATATTACATTGATTGATTTTTTGTAAACATTGAAGCACCTTTTTAATTCCTTAGAGAAATCCCACTTAGTCATGATATATAAATCTTACTGTTGAATTGGGTTTGTTAGTATTTTGTTGAGGATTTTGCATCTATATTTATAGGGGGTATTGGTGTGTAGTTTTCCTGTGATGTCTTTGTGTGACTTTAATGTCAGAGTATTGCTAACCTATTATAATGAGTTAGGAAGTATTCTTTTTGGTTTTTTGGAAGTGTTTGAGAAGGATATGTGTTAGTTCTTCTTTATTTGTTTGGCATAATTTACCAGTGAAGTTATCTGGTACTAGGCTAACGTTTGTTGGATTTTTTTGCCAACTGATTCAATATCTTTTGTTTTTGAGGAAGATTAGCCCTCAGCTAACTGCTGCCAATCCTCTTCTTTTTGTTGAAGAAGACTGACCCTGAGCTAACATCCATGCCCATCTTCCTCTACTTTATATGTGGGACACCTACCAGAGCATGACTTACCAAGTGGTGCCATGTTCGCACCCAAGATCCAAACTGGTGAACCCTGGGCCACTGAAATGGAACATGCACACTTAACCGCTGCACCACTGGGCTGGCCCCTGATTCAATATCTTTTAATGGGTCTTTTCCTATTTTCTATTTCTTCTTGAGTCAGTTTAGTAGTTTGTTTCTTTCTAGGAATTTTGAAAATTTTATTTAGGTTATGTAATTTGTTGGTACACAGTTATTCATAGTGTTTACTTATAATGGCCCCACTTTCATTTCTGATTTTAGAGATTTGGGTCTTTTTTTCTTGGTCAGTCTAGCTAGTGGTTTGTCAATTTTGTTGATCTATTAAAAGAACCACCTTTGGTTTCATTGATTCTTTCCATTGTTTTTTATTCTCAATTTCATTTATCTCTGCTCTATTTTTTTGTTATTTCCTTCCTTCTGCCAGCTTTGGGTTTAGTTTGCTCTTCCTTTTCTAAATGCTTAAGGTGTTTGTTTATTTGAGATCTTTTTAAAATTTTTACAGCTATAAATTTTACAGCTATAAAGGTCTTTACAGCTATAAATTTCCCTGTTGATTACTGTTTTTGCTGCCTCCCATAAGTTTTGGTATGTTGTGTTTTCATTTTCATTTGTCTTAGGTACAGGCATACCTCATTTTATTGTGCTTCGCTTTGTTATGCTTCACAGATACTGAATTTTTTACAAGACCCTCCACCAGCAAAGGGATTATGACTTGCTTGAAGGCTCAGATGATGGTTAGCATTTTTAATCAATAAAGTATTTTTAAATTAAGGTATGTGCATTGTTTCTTATACATAATGCTATTGTACATTTAATAGGCCATGTTATAATGTAAACAAAACTTTTATATGCACTTGGAAACCAAAACATTTGTGACTCACTTTATTGCGATATTAACTTTATTGTGGAAGTCCAGAACCAAACCCGCAATATCTCTGAGGTATGACTGTATTTTTAAATTTCCCTTTTGACTTCTTTCACCTGTCAGTTGTATAAGTGTGTTGTTTAATTTCCACATGTTTGTAAATTTTCCAGCTTTCATTCTTTCTTTGTTTTCTAGCTTCATTCCATTGTGGTTGGGGAAGATACTTTGTGTTATTCGATCTTTTTAAACTTTTTGAGAATTGTTTTATGGCCTAACATGGTTTATCCTGGAGGATGTTCCATGTGCACTTGAAAAGAATATATGTTCTACTATTGTTGGTTGGAGTGTTCTGTATATGTCTATTAGATTTACTTGGTTTATAATATTGTTCAAGTTCTCTGTTTCCTTATTGATCTTCATAATAAAAAGACACAGTTGATTCTTGTTATTCACAGTAGTTGTGTTCCATAAAGTTGACACAAACACTGAACTGGTGAATACTGAACTGTTATTCCTAGGAGAAATACAGGGTTAGGTTCCTGTGAGCCTCTGCCCACAATATTTTCATCAAGTGATCAATACACAATCTTGTTTTATGTGTGTTTCTGTTTAAGGACACCTTATTTAATATATATTGTTGATTCCTTAACATTGAGCTCACCACCGACAGCAGTATAACTCATGCCTGAATGAAGTATGTATAACAAACCTATTTTCCCTGTAAGACATATCACAGCCTAGTTGGCAGTTCAGTCCTACACTGGGGGCCCATTTTAAAGAGTAAAATTTCCAACAGAAAACACAAAACTATGAAAAATGTGGCACTAAATATACTGCAAAAAGGGAACTTGTTTACAGTATGAGAACTGAAACAAGAAGGCAGAGCATTGCCTTGTTTGACTTCAGCTGGGAACATGCGTGTCAGGCGACTCAGATTTTTCAGTGTGCTGCGTGTCTGTGAATGATCATGAAGGCACTGTGAGTATTGACTTTGGGGTCATACATAAATTTTAGCAAGTTAGGCAAATTTTCAATTACAGAATCCGTGAATAATGAGGACTGATTGTATAAAGAATAATAAAGATCTAAGACTAGGTTGAAAGCTATAATCTTTAAAGTTCACGCAAGAGAAACCAGAAATGCTAGAATATATACATATTTAGACAAAGTAAAGGATTAGTGACATGTGAGGGGCAAGACTGTTTATGAGATAAGCATATTGGCATATAGAAATAGGAAAACTTTATAATTTGATGGCTATGGAAGGTTCATTAGTGAACAACTCTAGTAGAAGGAAATGAAGATACAGCAGCAGAATAGAACTGAGCACCTCATCTTGTTTGGCCTAAACGCATGCTTTCTTTGGATGTTGGATTTACATGTGAATCTCAGCTAGAATGAGAATTACAGTCCACACAATAGGAATTTTCTTTTGAAGAGAAAATTATTGCTCTTTAGAATTTTAATTTGATGTTGGTAATGCACTTTTCTTTTAAGGAACAGAAAAGAGTGGTGGGAGATTGGAAGCATGTATAGTGTGAAGATTCTACAGTAGGAGATAAGGACAAAGATATTTATTTGCCTCTTCTAAACCTAATTTTATCTCTGATATTGCCCCTCTAAACTGTTAGCTACTGATTTTTCTTTTGACTCTACGTACTATTCGTTGCTTTGTTGTGTTTCCTCCTTCATGCCTCAAGCATTCATTCAAATAGTCCCTTGTTTGTTATATTTTGTGTTCAGTTCACTTTCTCCATCCGATTTTGAAGGTCACATTTCTAAAGTGCCAAATTACTATGTTTTTATTGGCGGATTACTCTTTTCTTTTCCACTACTGCAGTTATTTGTTTTGTCCAATCCTAAGGGAGTGGGAGAAGTATGCCCTCGGGATTATTTTAGATCATAAGACTGGGCTATGCTAGGACATTTTTACATTATGTCACATTCCCAGATGAAATATATTAACATTTATAAGGCTTGATAAATTATTCTCATTTCTAGAATTCTGGGAAGTTGATGACCTCATGCAGAAGAACCAGGAAAACCAAGACCAGCATTTGTGGAAAGTTGATTTTGTCAATGATAAAACACTGACTAAGGAGAGAAATAGTGTATTAGGAAAAATATTTAATGTGGACACAAACCCTATTCCAATGAGAAAAGTACCTAATAAATATGACTCATGTGTAATGAATTTGAATTAGATTTCAGAATTAATTATAAGTAATAGAAATTCCTTTGTAAGGAAGCTTGATGAATTTAATGCACAGAGGAAATTGCTCCTCTGTACAAAGTATGAGCATTCTCATGCCAGAGAGAAACCTTTTAAATATGGGAAATGGGAAAGCTGTCAGTCAAAATGAGGACCTATTTCAACATCAGGATATTCAAACTCAGAAGCAATATTTTGAATATAATGAATGTGGGAAAGCCTTCCGTGAGGAGGAAGACTTCATTACCCATAAGAGAGCATGCTCATGGGAGAAGTCCTGTGAATATAATGAACATGCGAGAAGCTTTTATGATGATTCAAACCTTCTTGTCCATCAAACTCTCACACAGAAGAATCACTGTGAATTTAATGACTGTGGGAAGTGGTCTCTTGGTGAGAAGTCAACTGTAAATAAACACCATAGAGTTGTCATAGGGAAGAAATAGTATGAGTGTGGGAATAATTTTGGCAACAAGCCACTCTCCACTAACACTGAGAGAACTCACAAAGGACAAACAACCTTTGAGTTTAATGAGGGAGGGAAAGTATTCAAGAAACCAAATCTCTCTCAACATCAGCAAACACACACGGAAAAGAAAACTTTTGAAAATAGTCAGTGTGGGAAATCTTTTTGGCCTGTGTCAGTTCTTCCTAAACATCAACAAACATGCATAGGAGAAAAACTCTATGAATGTAGTGAATGTGGAAAAACCCTCAGCCACAAGTCATCTCTCAAAGTACATAATAAGATACACAGAGGGGAGAAACCTTATGAATGTACTGATTGTGGGGAAACTTTCACAAATAGGTCAGGCCTCACAGTTCGTCAGAGGATACACACAGGGCAGAAACCCTATGAATGCGTTGAATGTAGAAAAACCTTTAGATAGAGGTCATGCCTCACAGGACATCAGAGAACACACAAAAGGGAGAAACCCTATGAATGTAATGAATGTGGAAAAACTTTTCTCTACAATTCATTCCTCATGGTACATCAAAGGATACACACAGGTATAAGACCCTATGAATGCAATGAATGTGGGAAATCCTTCTCTGTGAAGTCAAAACTTAGTGTTCATTAGAGAACTCAAATAGGGGGAAAACCAATGAGTGTAGTGAATGTGGAAAAACCTTCTTCCAGAAGTCACCTCTCATAGCACATCAGAGAATACACACAGGGGAGAAACCTTATGAATGTAATGAATGTGGGAGAAGTTTTTCCCAGAAGTCATCCCTTACTGTACATCAGAAAACACACAAAGAGGAGAAACCATTTGAGTGTATTCAATGCAGGAAAACATTTTATCAGAAATCACCTCTCACTAAACATCAAAGAACTCACAGAGGGGAGAAACTTCATAAATATAAGAATGCAGTAAGACTTTCTATCACAAGTCATCCCTTACAGTACATCAGAGAACTCACACAGGGGAGAAACCCTACAAATGTAATAAATGTGGGAAAACCTTCTACCCGAGGTCATCTCTCACAGCACATCAGAAAACACATACAAGGCAGAAATCCTGTGAATCTACAAATGTGGGAAAACCGTTTATCAGAATTGAGAGTTCACTAATCAAAGCAATTACACAGAGAAGAAATCCTCATCGGTATCCTGAAAGTCCAGAAGCCTTTTCTTATTGACTTACTCGGTTTATATCAGAAATAGTGAAGGGGAGAAACTTAATAAATATGGGAAATCTTTTACCCAGAAATAAAGTGACATCTCACTGAGCAGCAGATATTTGATAAGTTGGAACATCTTATGAATATTTTGAATAAGTTGTAGCTTTCAAAATAATTTATTCTTGATCATATATCAGAGGTTTTAGTTTACTGGAAATATACCAATTTGGAAATTGAGAATAAAAAACTTCCTGTAGAAATATTATATGAAAACTCTTGTTTCTGATATGATACTAAAATTGCTATTGAAAATATTCAGTTATAGACCTATTCATTGTGTGGTAGGAATCTAACTTTGAAAAAGCACAATTAAGTTGAATAATCACAAGTACTGCATTAAACACAAATGTGAAGAGTTACTGAATTATACTTTATAAGAAAAATATTGCATGTGTTGGTTTGCTTATTGGAACCCATCATAATCCTAGGTAAAATATACTCTTAGCTTAATAATTATTATGATGTATTTAAAGTTTCCCATACTTAATATTTGTGTCTTTTTCAGCCATAAGAACAAAATATGCATTTTAAACAAATATCTGTGGAATGTAAACTGATGTGCTCATATCTCTCTTGCTACTCTCTTAGCATATATACGTAAGTATGGTCACTGCTACTAAACTAACCTCGCAATAAAGAATCCAGGCAGTGTGTTTGTACATTTTTCACCTAATTCAGAATCAGCTAAGTGGAGTAATAAACTGTGCAACATTTAAGTGAAAAATTATTTAAAGGACTTTCACTTCCATTCGTGAACATCTGCAGGACTTGCTGTCTCACTGTAAACAACTGGAAAACTGGGCAAGATACATGAAATAACTAGAAAACTGGAAAAACATGAAACATCTGTTCTTAGCTTCTGGATATTAGAGGTTGTGCATCCATGATTCCTGAGATAAAGGAAGCAAATATTATAATCCCTACCGTTGTTCCAGCTACTGTCAGGAGGAAATTCCCAGACCATGCATGGCATAGGTAAGGATAACTCCAAACATACTTTTACTCAATGAAGAAGACATATTTCAGAATTCAGCCAGCCCTGGGGGTCTAGTGGTTAAGATTCGGTACTCTCACTGCCATGGCCTGGGTTCATTTCCTGGTTAGGGAATCACATCACCCATCTGTTGCTTGTCACACTATGGTGGCTGTGTGTTGCTGTGATGCTGAAAGCTATGCCACTGGTGTTTCAGATATCAGCAGGGTCACCCATGGTGGACAGGCTTCAGCAGAGCTTCCAGACTAGACAGACTAGGAAGAAAGACCTGGCCACTCTCTTCCCAAAAAATTTGGTCATGAAAACCCTATGAATAGCAGTTGAGCATTGTCTTACATAGCACCAGAAGGTGAGAAGATGATTCAGAAAGACTGAGCAGGGTTCCACTCTGCTGTACACAGCGTCACCAGGAGTCAGAATCGACTCCATGGCACTAACAAAAACAAAATTTCAGAGTTCAGGGAGATCAAGGCAGCTCTACTGTGTGGAATAGAATGCTGGAGAGGGGGCTAGCGGAGAGAGCTTGAGTAATCTGAGTACTAGCCTGGACATGCAGATGGTGAGGCTCTGACGCTCAGCAAAAATCAGCTGCTGACAAAGGAACAGTTTTGGAGGGACTCTAAGACAATTCCCAGAGCTCAATACAGAGGTGGGAATTCTTCCACTTCCTACTAGCCAAGACCCCTCTTCCTTCAGATCCTAAGATCACAGTCTGTTCCCTTTTGGTATGGTTTTTGAAGACCTCATGGGCATGTTGGCAGTGGATAAGAGTTGGGGATGTTTGTGGTGCTACATTAGTCTTCTTGGGCTGCTATAACAAAATGCCACAGCCTGGGTGGCTTAAATAAAGACATTTATTTTCTTAGAGTTCTGGAGGCTAAAGTCCATGATCAAGGTGCTGGCAGATTCCATATCTGGTGAGGGCTCTATTTCTTCATATGACCTTTCCTCAGTGTGTGCACTTGGGGGGGAGAGAGAGTGAGCTCTCTGCTGTCTCTTCTTATAAGGGCACTTGTCCTATCAGACCAGGGTCCCACCCTTATGACCTCATTTAACCTTACTTACTTACTTAGAGGCCCTATTTCCAAATACAGCCACACTGGGGGGTCAGGGCATCCGCATATGAGTTTAAGAGGGCCTACAAACATTCAGTTCATAACATTCTGCTCCTGGTTCCTCAAAATTCATGTCTTTCTTGTATTTGGAACACATTCATTCCATCCCAATGCCTCCTAAAGTCTTAATTCATTCCTACATCAACTCTAAACTGCTTTAGGTCCAAATTAGATGACTTTTAGATATCATCTAAATCAGGTACTCTGAGACTTAAGGTACAGTTTATCCTGAGGCAAAGTTCCTCTCCAGCTGTGAACCTGTGAAACCTGACAAGTTCTCTGCCTCCAAAATACAATGGTGGGGCGCACAAAGGATAGATAATCCCATTCTGAAAGGGAAAATCAGAAAGAAGAAAGGGGAGATGGGTCCCAAGCAACTCTAAAACCTAGTGAGGCAAATTCCATTAAATTTTAGGCTCAAGAATAATCCTCATTGGCTTTCTGAACCCATTTGGGGCAGCAGACCTGCCGCCATGGCCCTAGGTGGCGGTGCCACCCCTGTAGTTGTGCCTGACAGTCCTGTTCCCGAGGATCTGGCATCTGCACCGTGTCCTGTTGAAATTGAAGAGGCAACCCTGATGATCTCTGAATTGCCTTCTGGGTCACTTTTCCCTTTGCTTGAATAATAGGTCTGTTGTCCTGTCCTTTAGAATCCAAGAATTCTGATAGACTTCCTTCATTTCATCTCATTTCTATTCCTTCAGTTCAAACTGACGTGTTTCTGCTCATGTAATCTCTTTATTGAGTGATAGTCCAGCCACACCCTCGGTGTTCTCTTTGGAATATGTTTTCTGATTTTTTTTTTTTTTTGAGGAAGATTAGCCCTGAGCTAACATTTGCTGCCAATCCTTCTCTTTTTTGCTGAGGAAGATTGGCCCTGAGCTAACATCCATGCCCATTTCCTCCACTTTATATGTGGGACACCTGCCACAGTATGGCTTGACAATCAGTGTGTAAGTCCGCACCCAGGATCCGAACTGGTAAACCCTGGACCACTGAAGCAGAACATGCAAACTTAACTGCTGTGCCACCGGGCTGGCTCCTGTTTTCTGATTTTTTTTTTTTTCAGTATAGATGCTCAGAATTTTCCAAATCTTTAAGCTCTGGTTCCTTTTTGCTTAACAATTACTTCTTCAATTCATCCTTCTCCTCTCACATTTTACTATAAGCAGTTAGGAGGAGTAGGCTGCATCTTCAACATTTTGGTTAGAAATCTCCTTGGTTAACTATCCAATTTCATCTCTTGCAAATTCTACATTCCACAAAACACTAGAACACGGTTTAGCCAAGTTCTTTGCCACTTTATAACAATCTCCTTTCCTCCGGTTTCCAATAACGTTCTTTTCTGTCTGAGACCTGACTAGGATGGCCTTTAACCTCCATATTTCTGCTAACATTCTGTTCATGATGATATATGTATTCTCTAAGATAATAGAGGCTTTCTTCTATAGCTTCCTCTTTTCTTTCTGAATCCTCACCAGAATTGCCTTTAATATCCATATTTCTACCAATGGTCCCTTGAAGGCAATTTAGGCTTTTATTTATTTATTTATTTTTTAACTTTTTCCTTTTTCTCCCCAAAGCCCCCTGGTACATAGTTGTATATATTTTTTTAGTTGTGGGTCCTTCCAGTTGTGGCACATGGGACGCTGCCCCAGCATGGCCTAATGAGCGGTGCCATGTCTGCACTCAGGATCCCAACTGGCAAAACCTCAGGCTGCCAAAGGGGAGCGCATGAACCTAACTACTCCACCATGGGGCTGACCCCCAATTTAGGCTTTTTTATAGCACGTACCTCAGAACTCTTCTGGCCTCTGCCCATCACCCAGTTCAAAAGCCACTTCCATATTTTTAGGTATTTGTTATAGCAGCACCCCACTTCACAGTACCAAAATCCATTTTAGCCTGCTCGGGCTGTGATGACAAAATACCACCAAGTGATGACAAATGGGTGGCTTACACTGCAGAAATTTATTTTCTCACAGTTGTGAAGCCTACATATCCCAGATTGAGATCCTGGAAGATATGGTTTCTGGTGTGGACTGTTTCTTATTTGCAGATGGCCACCTTCTCACTATGTCCTCACCTGACTTTTCTTCAGTGGGTGCTTGCTGAGAAGTTGGGACGGAGGGAAGGAGAAAGAGATTGAGAGAGATCAGAGAGATCTCTGTTGTTTTGTAGGGGTATTAATCCTGTCAGATAAGGGCTCCACCTTTATGACCTCATTTAACCTTAATTACTTCTTTAGAGGCCCCATCTCCAAATACAGTTGTACTGGAAATAGGGCTTCAACATTCATATGTTGAATAATTTGGGGGGAGCACAAACATTTGGTCCACAATAGATGCCTAAAATCAGCCTTCTTGGCTCTGGAATATCCAATTACTTCCCTCCCAACAGCCCCCACCCCCATAGGAGTCTCCATTGGAGCCTCATCTATAAATGGGTAGAAATACTCATCTGGAAGAGTGGAACTGACCCCTGAGCAAACCTTCATTAATACACTGTCTAACAAGGTATCCCTCTGCCTACTACCAGGGAGCTCAAGAGAGGGGGTGCAGACCTTCTGACTGCACAGTTCCAACTCAGTTCCTGGATATAGTCATGCTCTACAGTCTCAGAGGACCTTACGCAACTCACTTCACATTTCAGTGCTCCCATCCCTCTCTCAATGGTGATAAGTACTTATGTGCATTTCTTATAGCTACTTATATATGCATACCTACTATGCACCACATCCATCCTAGGAATGCCAAAATTCAAATTTTACTGAGCTGAACATGGTAGATACTGGTGTCCCTGTGATAAAGTTGAAGACGATGAGGATCCGAGATAGGAATGACTTACAGTGGCCCCCAGGAAGAAAGGTTGTGTTCACCTACCCATCTCAAATAGGAATATAAAAATATATAAAGGTGTACCTGGGATATCTGATCATCACCTTTTAAAAATTAATTTTCATTTCACAAGTACTATATAACATTTAAAAAAATAAACTTACGAGTAAAGTTAAGGTCTCTCATAATGCAGTGACTCCAACACTCCTTGCTATTTGGAACCAGTTTTATTAGGTTAATGCTCACCATTGCTGATCATTTTCTATGTATTTAAATTCACATACAAGTACAAATACCAAATATATAATACAATAGTGACATTTTATGGGAATTTGAATCATGCAAATATGAAACCTGCCTTAAAAAGTAGTACTATCAAATTGTATGTAAAATTTTAACCAACACAGTCCCCAAATTATTTTATCATTATCTGGTATCACAGAGTTTAAAGCTATCATGCTTAGTCATTTATAAATTTTGCTTATTGCTGTCTGGTAGTGGCATTTTAGCCAGTAAAGAAAAGAACTGTTGTGTGTCAGTATCCTAAGAATGAATTATGCTGTTATTTCCATGCTTTGGAGGATCTGGAGTTGATTTATTGACTTTGGCTTCTATTTCATATTCAGTGTGAATTTAAAATCCTATAGAAATGTCATCCAAGTGTTTACAAGGCCGTGTAGAAGCCTTACTGAATCACTGCCGGAGGGCTGAGAAGAAATTGTCAGTAACACCACGAAACGTAGTTCCACTGGTTTGTTGAATGATGCTTAGAGAATATAAAGCAGCATTAAAAAAATAGGCTGAAGTGATGTAGGTCTGTGCTCTGCATGAATGCATCTTCACAGTTTCATTTAGTCCCGCTGGGAAAATTGGTATGTAATCATGTCATTAAAATTTTTTTTAAAGGTCTTTAGGATAAACATCTCTGATGCAGACTGTTTGGTTTGGATTGCTATGTGTAGGTAGATTGCTTTTTATTCTTTGAATTTTTTCTTTGTTTCTTGTGTTTCAGTGTTTAGATTTTAGGATATGTGTACAATTTTAAAAAAATGAGATTATACCTTACATATTTTTATGTAACTTGCACTTTAAATTTTATGATATGAATTCTTCCATGTTCCTATTTTATCTTGACAATATCCTTAATGGCCAAATAGTTTCCCTACCTTTCAAAGCTGCATCTGATTTTACCCATATCCTATTTTGGGACATTTAGATAGCTTCTATTTTTGCTACTGCAGGGGACTTCTGTTCAAAGTAGATAAGATAATTTTGACCAACCTGTGCACTGAAGGAAATTGACAAAGCTGAACAAAATATTTTTGAAGAATTTTCCTGAATGCATCAAATAACTAATAAGACAGTGGCTACTGGGATGTGGTATGGAGAGAACAGTATTTCCCAAGATGTCAGCTCAGCCTAGGAGGCTGCTTTAGTCCTGGAGGTACAGGTTGATCTAAGAGAGGTGGCAGGCTCAGGGTTCCTGTTAAGAATGTTCTGGGGATGTTGGAGCAAAAAGAGACATCTCTGGCTGGTGCATAAGAGGAACTGTGATAAAACTTCTCTGCCTTGACTAGGTCCATTGAGGACTTTTGTACATGTAGCATGACCAGGAAGTAAATCAACTGTCCCACAAATTGTAGCCAGACTTCAAGATGTTTGGGAGGTCTAGAACATTCTTAGCCCTGAAATTCTATTAAAGATTTCAAGGAATGTTTGTATTCTCAATGTCTG
The DNA here is from genome assembly GCF_021613505.1 of Equus quagga. NCBI lineage: Eukaryota > Metazoa > Chordata > Mammalia > Perissodactyla > Equidae > Equus > Equus quagga. The sequence goes on from NC_060268.1 coordinate 115,025,848, forward strand.
TCAGAAGCAAGAAAAATTCCTCTGGAGGAAGAAACTTCATCTTAGGGTTCAATGTATTTTTAAAAATACTTTTTCAATTACAAGGCAATAGAATTCTATTTCAAGCAAAAATGACTTTTAAGAATGAGAACTAAATAAAGATATCTTAAGAAGACAAAGGTGAGTTTTCTCTCAGATTTGGGCTAAAAGAATATCAAAAGGGCATTCTTCAAAGAAGAGAGGCATTCTTGCCCATTTGTTTAGTTGAACGGCAATGGAAGGGTAGTCTGCCTCTTTCAACTCTGTTTTTTAAGTTCCTCTCTCCTTTCATATTTTTTTTTTTTTTTTTTTTTGCTTTTTCATTTAGCATTGGACTTTGGGGTCGAAAGGATCTCTTTTTATTTGCTGCTTTTAAGCCGAGCACAATTTAGTTTTCATGCTGTCTTAATCCAGAGTCCTCTTGCTTATCCTTGTTGGGAGAATTGCACTATTACTTTAAAAACACACATACACAAAATCCTTAAGGAAAAAAAGAAAAGAAAGAAAATCCCAGAAGGAATGACCTAGATTAAGGAAGGAATGAAGTGCAATGAATGTGGAATATATATATTCGTGCAGTGGAATAGTAGATAGCAAGAAAGATGAATGAACTCTACTGACACATGAAACTTGGATGAATCTGATACACAAGTTGAGCACGGGAAGCTAGTCATAAAAGTGATCCTTCTGGTACATAAAGAAAATCATAGAAATGCTTGCCATAAGACTCAGGATATTAGCTACATTCAAGGGAGTGTTTGTGATTGGGGACACTTACTTGGAGAATTTCTGGGGTGCTGGCAATATTCTCATTTTTACCTGAGTGTGTATATGTATGTTTCATGTAGTACTCTGTATATGTATTACATTTCACAATAAAAAGATATAAACAGAGAATTTTCTCTTTTTAATAAAATTTCAAGTTGCATTATCTGGAAGAAATTAGGCTTCATGGCAGTAATTTGACAAGATGAAAAAAATCAATGAAAGATAAAACTGCAAAATTATCATTTATTGGAAATTAAAGACATAATTTTTGACAGGCTATATACCAGCAGAATTTGTCTGGATAGACAAAATACCCAGAGTATCTTAAATTTGTTGCATTAAAATAAAAATAAATGATTGATGGATCACATTGTGTTTATGAAATGCATATTAAAGAGTTGACATAGATTAGAATAATTTATGCAAAGATAAAACAGGAAAATTTCCAATATTAAAAATTAATATTGTACAGAATAGAAAATTCACTTAATAAAAGAGGCTTCACTGATTTGCTGCAGAAAATCTTCTCTCAAAGGAAATTCATCAGTGTTGGTATAATTCTGGTAACATTGTTTGCCTTTCTAAATGTTTCAGACATCCTTGAATCTAAATGGCAGCGTCACAAAGAGACATGTCAAAGAGTCCTGTGCTACTCACTGCCTTACCAAAGTCTTACATACTTTCAAAGTACCCAATAATGATCTTCATGGATTCTATGTCCATTTATAATTCCATTGTTGGATTATTTATTATTTGGTTAATCTATTTATTTTACTATACTGTAAAAGTAGGAGTGATGTGTGTTGCTCACCATAGTTTTCATAGCACAAAAATTTTTGCAATATATTATGTATTGTTTAAGCGAATATGTGAAGGAGTAGTTTAATGATTGCCTGTATTTTTATAAATATTTACATAAACAGAGCTTCTAAACATTGCAAATAACTGCAGTTTTGTTTTTGGCGTAAAAGAATCATCAATGAGTGAGCGTTTGCGAGAATAGTTCCTAGTCAGGATATTCAAGTTCCATCTCAGGGTAGACACTAATGGCATAGGGACTTGTAAATTACATAGATGAGGTGTGATATAGTAAAGGTCATCAGGATGTTACTACATCCAGCAACCCTACCTCCTCCTTCTGCAAATATTTTTTTTCCTTTGAGAATTATCACAGCAGAACCTGTTCATCAACTAGTATGTATCTGGTTCTTTTGTGTTTTCCATTTTCCTTCTGCTGAGAAGATTCAGTGAAGATATGAAGGTGTGTCTGGAGTCAGACTTGTAAGAGGTTTTGTTTTGATTTATTCAGCAAAATTATTGTATGCTTTCTTCCTTCCAGGAGCTTCATTAGCCTCAAGGGAAGTAAGTGAACATGACAGTTTCAATCCTTGCTGCAAAGAACTTTCATATTTACCACCAGGTCCCTTGTGGACTTTTATTAGATGCAGTCCCTGAAAATAAATTTTGTTCTAAGAAGTGAGGTCTTCCAAATAATTGGCTTGTTGTTGGGGTTGGAACCTCGGGCAGGAAGGATACAGGTACTGCATTCTAGAAAATTTGGACAAATTTTCCACTGAGAAATGGTAGGAAATATTTTGAATATTGAAATGCACTGTTTTTTTGTTTTTGTTTTTCTTCACTCAACAAAGTTCTAGTAGTAGAGATAAAATAGTATTACATCCAGACATGATGCATGCTGAGATGAAACGACTGTGCATTTCTGAGAGAGGCTGTCTATGGCTGGACCTTTGGCTGTCTAAGGTCCAAAATGCGAAGCCTTGTATAGCTGAATAATCCAGGCTCATCTGTGGATCTAAGTTCAGGAGCACTAGAAGGATAATTCTGAATGGGCATTCTTAAGGGAAAATATTGGCCCAAAGGGCTTTAACAAGCAAATTTTTGAAGCATGTCTTTACCAGACAAATCTATGGCAGTTGCTTGCAAAGATGGGGTGAAGGGTGTTACCTCCTCAGCAGAGCTAGTCCATTTTTTCAATTGAGTTTTTATTTATTTAAAGATTAAACAGGGGCCGGCCCCATGGCTGAGTGGTTAAGTTCGCAGCCCACGGTTTCGCCAGTTTGAATCCTGGGCAGGGACATGGCACCTCTCATCAGGCCATGCTGAGGTGGCATCCCACATGCCACAACTAGAAGGACCTACAACTGAAAAAATACACAACTATGTACCGGGGGGCTTTGGGGAGAAAAAGGAAAAATAAAATAAAATAAAAATAATAAAAAAGATTAAACAAAATCATATAATAGGAACAAAAATCTGATACCTAAAAAGATTTTGATAAAAACGTATAGTTTATTAAACATAGGCTGATGTTTTTCTCTGAAAGGTTTTATTCAGACTAAAAGAATAAAGAGTAAAAGTGTCAAGCAAGTACCAGGCATTTAAAAAATCAGCTTTATTGAATTAAAATTTCTGTAGGATGATCTTTATTAATTTTAAATGTACAGTGTTAGGAGTTTTTGACAAATATATACATTTGTGCAACTACCACCACAAACATGATAAATTACAGGGGTTGGCAAACTTTTTTTCTGTAAATGGCCAGATAGTAAATATTTTAAGCTATCCAGGACACGTGGTCTTTTGTTATAATTACTCAGCTCTGCCTTTGTAGTTCAAGAGTGGCCATAGAAAATATGTAAACGAGTGAACAGGCTGTGTTCCAGTCAAATTTTAGTTACAAAACCAAGTGGCAGGTTGGATTTTGTCCGTGGTCTGTAGTTTGCCGACATTTGATATGGAATATTTCCATCACCCCGAAAACGTCCTCGTGCCACTTTGCAATCAATCCCTTTTTCACACTCCCAGCCCCTGGCAGCCACTATAGTTTTGCCTTTCCTATGGTTTCATAAATGGATTTATAGTCATGAAGTATGCATTCTTTTCCATATGGCTTCTTTCACTTAATATAACGCTTTTAAGCTTCACCAGTGTAGTCTGTTTCTGGATGTACCACAGTTTATTTAACCATATACTTGCTGAAGGACATTTGGATGGTCTTAATTTGGGGGCGATTATGAATAAAGGTGCTGTGAACATTTTTGTATAGATTTTTCTGTGAACGTAAGTTTTAATTTGAATTTATCTGGGATAAATGCATAAGAGTACCATTGCTGGTAAGTGTATGTTTAGTTTTTAAAGAAAATGTCAAACTAACTTCCATTCTATGTTCCTACCAGCCATGTATGTAGGGGAGATCCATTTTCTCCATATTCTTGCCAGCATTTGTTATTTTCGCTATTTTTTATTTTAGCTGTTTTAACATGTGTGTAGTGATATCTCCTTCTGCTTTGAATTTATATTTCTCTGAAGTCTAACGATGTTGAACGTCTTTCCATGTGTTACTTGCCATCCCTGTCTCCACTTTGGTGAACTGTTTCTTTATGTCTTCTGCTCATTCTCTAATTGGATTGTTTGTTTTCTTACTTTCAAGTTTTGAGAGTTCTTATGATACAAGACCTTTTGTCAGATACGTGGTTTACAAATATTTTCTCCAAGTATATGGCTTGTCTTTTCATCTTCTTAACAGGGTCTTTCACAATGCAGAAGTTTTCACTTTCAATAAAATTCAGTTTTTTCCATTTATTCTCTTATGCATCATGCTTTTGGTATCATGTCCAAGAACTCTTTGCCTAGCCTCAGTACTGAAGATTTTCTCCAGTGCTTTCTTCTACAAATTTTATAATTTTACATTTAAAACCATGATCTATTTTGAACTGGCTTCTGTGTAAGGTGTGTGCTGTTTAGGTTGAAGTGGTTTTTTTGTGTCTGGATATCTAGTTACTCCAGCGCTGTTTGTGTAAAAGATTATCCTGCCTCCGTTGAATTGCTTTTGTACCGTTTTCAAAAATTAGCTGCCTGTACTTGCGTGAGTCTATTTCTAGATCCTTCTATTCCATTGAACTATGTGTCCTCTCTTTGCCAATTCTACACTATGTTGATTGCTGTAAGTATAAGAAAGTCATAAGGTTGGTTGGAGTGATTTCTCTTTTATTCTTTTTCAAAATTGTTTTAGTACCTTTGCTTTTCTGTGTATTTTAGAATGAGCTTATTTATACCTACATAAAAATCATGCTGAGATTTTGACATTTATTGTATTACTACTATAGATCAATTTAAAGAGAAGTTACACCTTTAATATCAATGAATATGGTGTGCCTCCATTTATTTAGATGTTCTTTGATTTCTTTTATTAGTGTTTTGTTATTGTCAGCATACAAGTCCTGTATGTGTTTTGTTAGATTTATGCGTAGTTATTTCTTTTCTGGTTGCTATTGATTGCAAATGGTATTGGGTCTTTAATTTCAGTTTTTACATGATCATTGCTAGTATATAGAAATGCGGTTGATATTGGCATATTGATCTTGTATCCTATGACCTTGATGAATTCACTTATTTTAGCAGTTTTATTTTGTGTATGTGTGTGTTCCTTTGAATTTTCTATGTAGACAATCATGTCATTTGTAAATAGTGTCAGCTTTTTTTCAAACTGTGTATTCCATTTTTTATTGCATTATTGCACCAACTAGGACTTCCCGTACGATATTGAATAAGAGTTGTAAGAGTGGCATCTTTGCCTTGTTCCCAGTCTTATGAAGAAAGCACCCAGTCTTTCACCATTAAGGATGGTGGTAACTGTAGATATTTTTAGGTGCTCTTTGTCAAGTTGAGGAGGTTCTCCTCTATTCCTAGTTTGCTAAGAATTTATTATAAATGGGTATTGAATTTTGTTAAATGTTTTTCTTCATTATTTGATATGATCATGTGATTTTTCTTCATTAGCCTATTAATGTGGTGGCTTAATATCTCGAACCAGCCTTGTATTCCTGGAATAAGCTTCACTTGGTCATTGTGCATGACTCTGTTTATATATTTCTGGATTAATATTTTTTTGAGGATTATTTTTGTGTGTGTGTCTATGTTCATGAAGTATATTGGTCTTTAGTTTTCTTTCTTTGTACTATCTTTATCAGTTTTGGTACTAGGATAACACTGGCATCATTAAGTGAGTTGGGAAGTATTCCCTCATCTTCTACTTTCTGGAAAGGATTGTGTAGACTTGATGTAAATATTGATATACCTTCTTCAAACATTTGGTAGAATTCTCCATTGAAAATATCTGGGCCTAGAAATTTCTTTTTAGGGAAGTTTGTAACTACAAATTCAATGTCTTTAATAGTTATAGGTCTATTCAGGTTATTTATTTCATATTGGGCTGCTTTTGGTTTGTACTTTTCAAGAAATCACCATCACCTCATCTCCCTACTAGCAACCACAATTCTGATTTTTATCCATATAAGATAGTTTTGCATGTTCTAGAACTTGATGTAAATAGAATCACATTATATATATACTATTTTGTGTAAGGTTTCTTTCACTTAGCATAATGTTTGATATTCATCTATATGGTAGTGTGTTTCCTTCCTTCCTTCCATGTTCTGAGTAATATTCTACTGTATGAATATACCATAGTTTTTATCCATTATGGTAGGCAGAATTTTTGCCCCTGTGACTTAGCCCCTGATGTTACATCCATGAATATGTTACTTTACATGGTAAAAGGGACTCTGTGGATGTAATTAAGATTACTAAATAGTTGATCTTAAAATAGGGAGTTTATCCTGAATTATCCAGATGGGTCCAGTATAATCATATGAACCCTTAAAAGCAGAAGAAGGAGGCAGAGAGAATCAAAGTATGACAAAGACTTGACCTTCCATTGCTGGCTTGAAGATGGAAGGAGGCCGTCTGCAAAGCATGATAAGGACATGAATTCTGCCAACAGCCAGCTAGCTTGGAAGAAAACCCCAAGCTCCAGATGAGACCTGAGGTCCAGCCAGCAGCTTGATTTCAGCCTTGTGAGACCCAAAGAAGAGAACCCAGATAAGCCATACTGTGTCTGTATGTCTCACCCATGGAAAATGTGAGATAATAAAGGAGTGTTGTTTTTAAGTGTTTAAGTTTGTGGTAATTTGATATAGCAGCAAGAGAAAACCAATACATCCATTCTTTTATTAATGGACACCTGAGTTATTTCTAGTTTTTGGCTATTATGAATAAAGATGTGGACCTTGTGCTCCAAGTCTTTTTGTAGATAATATATTTTTATGTCTCTTGGGTAAATACTCAGGAGTGGAATTTCTGGGTTATGGGGTTTATATTTATTTTTATAAGAAACTGCCAGATATTTTTCTGAAGTGGTTTAACATTTTATATTCATACTGTCAGTGTATGAGGGTCCTGCTTGCTGTATATTGTCACTCATATTTGGTGTTGTCAGTCCTCTTTTTTTGAATTTCCACTTATTTTTATTGAGATATAATTGACATATAATATTGTATTAGTTTCGAGTGTCCAATGTAATGATTTTGATATATGAATATATTGTGAAAAGATCACTACAATAAGTTTAGTTAACATCCATCACCACACAGTTACAGATTTTTTTCTTGTCATAAGAAGTTTTAAGATTTACTCCTTTTGTAATGTTCAAATATGCAATACAGTATTATTAACTATAGTCATCAAGCTGTACAATACATCCCCATGACTTATTTATTTTATAACTGGAAGTTTTTACCTTTTGGCCACCTTCATCCATTTTGCCCACCCTTACCCCTGCCTCTGGCAACCACCAGTCTGTTCTCTGTATCTGAGAGTTTGGCCTTCTTTTTTTTTTTCAGATTCCACATATAAGTGAGATCATATGGTATTTGTCTTTTTCTATCTGACTTATTCACTTAGCCCCCAGATCCACTCATGTTGTTGCAAATGGCAGGATTTCCTTCTTTTTTATGGCTGAATAATCTTCATTCATACTCATTCATTCATATATACACACACATACACACCATATTTTCTTTATCCGTTCCTCTGTTGATGGACACTTAGGTTGTTTCCATGTCTTGGGTGTTGTGAATAGTGCTGCAGTGAACGTGGGGGTGCAGATATCTTTTCAAGTTAGTGTATTCATTTCCTTCACATAAATACCCAGAAGTAGAAGTAGGATCATATGATAGTTCTATTTTTAATTTTTTGAGGAACCTCCATACTGTTTTCCATAGTGACTGCACCAATTTACATTCCCACCAACAGTGCACAAGGGTTCCCTTTTCTCCACATCCTAACCAACACTAGTTAGTTCCTGTCTTGTTAGTTATAGCCATTCTAACATGTGTGAGGTGATAGCTCACTGTGGTTTTGATTTGCATTTCCTTGATGATTGGTGATGTTGAGCACCTGTTCATGTACCTGTTGCCCATCTGTATGTCTTCTTTGGAAAAATGTCTATTCAGATACTTTGCCCATTTTTAAATCAGATTGTATTTTTGCTATTGAGTTGTATATTTTGGATATTAACCTCTGATCAGATATATGATTTGCAAATATTTTCTCCCATAGGTTGTTGATGAATTCCTTTGTTGTGCAGAAGCTTTTTAGTTTGATGTAGTTCAATTTATTTAGGTTTTCTTTCATTGCCTTTACTTTTAGTGTCAAATCTAAGAAATCATCACTAAGACTGATGTCAAAGATGTGAACTCCCAACCCAGCTCCCTCTGCCCCAGTGCCCTGTCACATGACCTTAGGCTACCAGTCACACAGGACCACTCTCTTCCTTTCCTTCCTCCCCTCCCCCTACACCCTCCCCTCAAGACTTGCTTAAAGAATAAAGTTCATTAAATAGGAAGATGTAATAATACTAAATTTGTATGCATTAAAAACAGCCTTAAAGTATGAAAGCAAAAATTGATAGATGTGGAAGGGAAAATATAGGTAAATTTACACCTGTAGTTGTAGACTGTAATATATCTCACTCAGTAAATGAAACAACAGTAGCAGAAATTCAGTAAGAGTACAGAAGACATGAACAATAATAAGCAAATTGATCAAATTGATAAGCATAAAACACTATACCCAACAAAACGAATACATATTCTTCTCAGGTGAACATGGAACATTTACCAATATAGGTCATAGGCTGCACCAAACAAGTCCTAATAAATTTCAAAGGAATGAACACATGTGGAGTATATTATCAAACCAGGGTAAAATTGAGCTAGAAATAAACAGAAAGTTAAGTAAAAATGACTAAATGTTTGCAAGTTGAGCTACAAACTTCTAATTAATTGATGCCTCAGAGAATTAATCACAATTGAATTTGAAGACATGTTTTGCACTAAACAATAATGAATTTTGCATATTAAAACTTGTGTGATGCACATAAAATAGTGCTTATAGAGACACTTATAATTCTAAACATGTTATAAGAGAAAGACTACAATCAGCTATCTAGCTGCCATCTGAATAAATGTAGAAGGAAGAAAATGAAGATCACAGTTTAAGTCTATTAAATATGAAAGATTTGTACAAAAATAAAATCAAAGCTGGAGTTTTTTTGGAAGACAAATAAAGGGAGAAAAAAGCCATACACAAATAACCAATGTTAGATATAAAAAGGAGATGCCACTACAAACTCTATGGATATTATAGAAAAGAGGGTATTATGACAAACTTTATGCTAGTAAACTACTTAACTTAGAGGAAGTGGACAAATATACTGAAAAACATGATGTACTAAATCCAACTCAAAAACAAATAGAAAAGGCAGAGGAGCTTTATATCTATTAAGTAAATTGAATCTGTACACATGGGATAGTCATCAAGATAGACCATATTCTGGGCCATAAAATAAGTCTATTTAGAAGGATTGATCTAGCATAAATTAAAACCCAGTGGATTTGAAGATAGAACAATAAAGGTTTCCATTCTAAATAAGTCAATAGAAATTATCTCCCAGGGGGTCCAGATTCTGGACTTAGCAGGAAAAGTGTTCAAAGCAGCTATTGTAAATATGTTCAAAGAAATAAAGGAAACAATCCTTAAAGATTTAAAGAAAAGTTTGATAAATCTGGCTCATCAAATAGAGAATATCAATAAAGAGATAGAAATTATTAAAAGAACCTTATGGAAATTATGGACTTGCAAAGTATAATAAGTGAAATGAAAAACATCAGTAGAAGGATTTTTAACATGAGATTTGAGTTGGCAAGGGAAAGAATCAGTGAACTTGAAGATAAATCAATAGGGATTTTACAATCTAAAGAACAGGAAGAAAATGGAAGAAAAGTGAACAGAGCCTCAGAGACCTGTAGAACACCAGACATACCAACAAAATAATAATGGAAGTCTCATTAGGAGAGGAGAGAGAGGGGCACAGAAAACATAATAAGAAGTAATGTCCAAAAACTTCCCAAATTTGATGAAAAATGTTAATCTACACATTTATGAAACTCAACAAACTTAAAATAGTATAAATTCAAACAGATTCACACCTAGATACATCATAGTCAAGCCAGAAATAGAAAATTTTGAAAGCAGCAAAAGAAAAACAGTTCACCATATATAGTAATCTTAATAGCTGATTTCTCATCAGAAACGGTGGAAGCCAGAGGCAGTAGAATGACATATTACAAGTGCTGAAGGGAGAGTCCACATCATGGTGGTGTAAGACATTCCTCCTTTTTGTCTCCTTTAACACGTAATCAGGCATCTATCCATGAATAAAAGTGCCTCTCTGGGAGTTGTGGGATCCAGCACCATATGCCAAGGATTCTGGGAGGAGTCTCACCCACCTGTGCATCTGGTGATAGGTGGACAGGTGTTGGTAGGGGCTATGGAACTAGCAAAGCCTGCAAACCTGCCCCAACCCCTCTCAACTGTGGTCGGGGGAAACATGGAGTATGAAGACCTGGGCAGATACCCACAGACGAGAGACTTTGTAGAAGCCCATCTTTCCTGAGGGGAGATTCTAGCATTCCATTGGAGAAAAAAAATTATGAGATTGAACACAGAGGAGAGGCTGAGAGGAGCTGTACCAGTGCTGCCCATCCCCTAAGGCAACACAGTCGGGCTGAACTATCTGTTGGCGACCTCTCCCACAGGGGAAAAGGAGATCAGTGAGTGAGTGCCCAGCTATCCCAGTTGTGTGAGATGGTGCTGGAGAAACCTGTTTCTCTCCAGCAGTACCTGGAGTACTGAGCTGCAACTTCCATGACTGGGAGAGGGGAGAAGATTGGAAAAGAGGCAGATAAGAATACCAAAGGGCCTTAAAGGGACATGGTTCCTGCTGACTACCCTCAGGACTTCACCAGGAATTTCACCCATGATTCTGTGGGACAACCTCACCCAAACATTTTTCACTGGATTTGTGAGTACCTCCAATGCCCCAAGTGCTAATCCCACACCGCCTCCCACTCGGTGGCCCCTTTCTTGTGCACACTCCTGAGTATGGCAGGGAGAGTGAGTCCAGCAAACAGTAAACAGAGTGCTTTCGGAAAAAATGACCAGGATCTGTGGGCATGAGAGAATACTCAAACTTGAGCTATAGCACCACCTTCTGGAAAACAAAAGAGAGTTTCCGGCAGTTTGCTGAGTCAAAGAACCAGAGAAAACATAAAAGGCTAAGAATTCTGCCACAAGAGAGGGCAAGAAGTGTGGAGCAGGTGTTTACACAGAAAGGTAGAGAATACCCCAAATACAACAGCTCCAATGATTGGTATCCCCTTCTGAAGGCACCTAGTAATGATGTGAGGAGGTGTCTGCTCCTTCAAATGTGAAAGCAGCAATGCCAAACTATGAGGAACATGAAGAATCAAGAAAATATGTCATCACCAAAGGTAACAACAGTCCTCTGATAAATGAACTCAAAGGCACATAATTTAGTGATCTAGCTGGTCAGGAATTCAAAATAACTCTTTTGAAGAAAATCAATGAGCTGCAAGGAAACTCAGAAAGATAATTCAATGAAATAAGGAAAAAATACATGAACAAAATGAGATATTTATCAAAGAGATAGAAATTATAAAAAAGAACCAAAAGGAAACTCTGGAGTTGAAGAATTCAGTGAGTGAAATGATAAGCACAATAAAGAGCATCTGCATCAGAATAGAGCAAATGGAAGGCAGAATAAGTGAGCTAGAGGACAGGGATTTTGAAATAACCCAGTCAGAGCAGAACAAAGAAAAAAGAATGAGAAAGAGTGAAGAAAGCCTCACTGTGGTAGTAATCATATTGCAATATATAAATGTATCAGAACAACACATTGTACACCTTAAACTTACATGATATTTATGTCAATTATATCTCAAGAAGGAAAAGAAAAAAACCCATAAAGTACTGAAAGGAAAAAAAAATCCCTGTAAAGCAACAGTTATCTCTCTAGTAAAACTATCATTAAAAAAATGAAGGTGATAAAATAATAAGGTTCTACTATACACCTATCAGAATGGTGAAAACCCAAATCACTGACCTCAACAAATGCTGACGAGACTGTGGAGCAGCAGGAACTCTCATCTATTGCTAGTGGGAATGAAAATGCTTCAGCCAGCTTGAAAGACGGTTTAGCAGTTTCTTACATAACTAAACATACTAAAAAAATTAGGAAATCCTGCCATTTTCAACAACATGGATGGACCTTGAGGGCATTATGCTAAGTGAAATAAGTCAGACTGAGGAAGACAAATACTGTATGATCTCATATGTGGAATATAAAAACCAACAACAATAGCAGAAAACCAAACTCAGAGAAAAAGAGATCAGATTTGTTGTTACCAGGCAGGGGGTGGGAGGAGGAGGAATTGGAGGAAGGTGGTCAAAAGGCACAAACTTCCAGTTATGAGGTAAATGAGTACAAGGGATGTAATGTGCAACATGATGACTATAGTTACGTTTGCTGTATGATATATGTGAAAGTTAAGAGAGTAAATTCTGAGTTCTCATTACAAGGGGAATCTTTTTTCTTTTTTTTCCATTTTATTTTACTGTATCTGTAGTAATGTAGATGTTAGACGACAGATGTTAACTAAACTTATTGGGGTAATCATTTCACAATAAGTCAGTCAAAACTTTATGCTGTATACCTGAAACTCATACAGTGATGCATGTCAGTTATGTCTTTTTTTTCCTTAAAGGTTGGCACCTGAGCTAACATCTGTTGCCAATCTTCTTTTTCTTTTCTTCTTCTTCTTCTCCCCAAAGCCCCCCACTACATAGTTGTATACTCTAGCTGTAGGTCCTTCTGGTTGTGCTATGTAGGATGCCACTTCAGCATGGCTTGATGAGCAGTGCCATGTCCATGCCCAGGATCCGGACCTGCGAAACCCTGGGCCACTGAAGCAGAGCACATGAACTTAACCCCTCGGCCATAGGGCTGGCCACTGCCAATTATATTTTAACAAAACTGGAAAAAAACCCCAAACATACTTTTAGTGTGCAATGCAAAAATTGCATTACTTGGTATTTACCTAAAGGAGTTGAAAACTTATGTCCATACAAAAACCTGTGTGTAGATGTTTAGAGTGTCTTTCCATAATTGCGAAAACTTGGAAGCAACCATGATGTCTTTTGGATAAATAAACTGTGGTACATTTAGACAATGGAATGTTATTCAGTGCTAAAACGAAATGGCATGATCTTTTCACACCATGAAAAGACATGGAGGTACCTTAAATGCATGTTACTGATTGAAAGAAGCCAACCTGGCATGGCTAAATTGTGTGAGATTTCAATTACACAGCATTCTAAAAAAGGTAGAACTATGGAGACAGTAACAAGTTCAGTGGTTGCCAGGAGTAGGGGGAGGGAGGGATGAAGAGGGGCAGCAGAGGATTTTCAGAGCAGTGAAACTATCCTGTATGATACTGTAATGGTGGATACATGTTGTTATACATTTGTCAAAACTGTAGAATGTATAACACCAAGAGTGAACGCTAATATAAACTATGGACTTTGGGTGATGATGATGTGTCAATGTGGCTTCAGTTGTAAGAAATAGGCTACTCTAGTGCGGGTTGTTGATGATAGTGGGGGAGGCTGTGCATGTGTTGAGGGGCAGGAGGTGTATGGGAACTTTCTGCTCAATTTTGCAGTGAACCTAAAACTTATCTAAAAAGTAAAGTGTACTAAAAAAATGAAGGCAAGGTAACATTCCTAGATTAACAAAAACTGAGAGAGTTTGTTGCTAGCAGATCTGCCTTACAAAAAATACTAAAGAGGGGCCAGCCCCATGGCCTGGTGGTTAAGTTTGGCACAATCTGCTTCTGGTTGGGTGGCTCAGGTTGGGTTTCCAGGTGCAGACATACACCACTCGTTGGTGGCCATGCTGTGGTGGTGGCCCACATACAAAATATAGGAAGATCGGCATGGATGTTGGTTCAGGGCAAATCTTACTCAAACAAAAAGAAGACGACTGGCAACTGATGTTAGCTCAGGGCAAATCTTCCTCAGCAAAAAAAGAAAAAATAACCCCAAAGGCAGTCCTTCAGATTGAAAGGAAATAACACTAGATTATAAGTTAAATCCACCCCCCAAAATTAGGAGCACCAGTAGAGGTCATTACATAGGCACAAATAAAAGACATTATAAATATTTTTTTCTATTTTCCTTTTTTTTTTTTTTTAAGATTGGCACCCGAGCTAACAACTGTTGCCAATCTTCCTTTCACCCTCCTTCTTCTTTACCCCCAAAGACCCCCAGTACATAACGGTATATTCTAATGTAGGTCCTTCTGCTTGTGCTATGTGGGATGCCACCTCAGCATGGCCTGATGAGTGGTGCTATGTCTGCGCCCAGGATCCGAACCTGCGGAACCCTGGGCCCCAGAAGCCAAGCGCACGAATTTAACCACTTGGCCATGGGCTGGCCCCCCTATTTTCTTAAATGGTTTAAAATACAATTGTATTATTAGGTTTATCACATGTAATCTATATGAGTCTACAAATATATTTTTCCTTTCTTTCCTTAACTTCTTTAAAAGTCCTACGTTTGTATAAAGCAATAATTATAACATTGTATTGGTCGATTTATAGCATAAATAGATGTAATATGTATGACAATAGGAGCACAAAAGAGGAAAGGAGTCCCTATATTTTACTGGAATTAGTGTAATCTGAAGTAATTGTGATAAATTGTGATGCATATTGTAATCCCTAGAGCAACCATTAAGAATAAAATACATTAAAAATAAGAATTAAAATGGTACACGAGAAAGTATGTAATAATTTTTAAAAGGGCAAAATTTTCAAATTTTAAAAATAATTTTTAAAAGTGTTTAAAAAAACCCCAACAATATCCAACTATATTCTGTCTACAAAAAACACACTTTAGAATCAAAGACACAAATAGATCGAAAGTAAACACAGAAAAAGATATGCCATACAAACAGTAATCACTGGAGAACTGGAATGGCTATTCTAATCTTAGACAAAATAGACTTTAAGACAAAAATGTTACTAGAGACCAAGGGGGACATTTTATGTTGATAAAAATTTCACTCCAGAAAATGATGTGTCAAATACATAGATTTTTCTGTTTTAAAAGTTTATGTAAATGCTGTCAAACTGTAACTACCTTTATGTAGTTTGCTTTCTTAAACTTAAAATTGTGTTTTATGATTCCTCCACATTGATACATGCAGATATAGTTCACTCATGATATTTTGATGTATGTGTATACCATAATATTTTATCCAGTTCAAGATGGATGAAGATTTATGTCATTTTCCAGTGTTCCTCAATTTCAGAAATGGCTGTAATGAATATCCTTATGCATGTCTCTGTTTGCATATGGTGGACAGTCTCTCCAGGGAGCACACTTAGGAATGGAACAGCTGGATTGCAGGAATAATGTCAAAATGCTTTCTAAAGGGGCTGTACAACTTTTACATTTCTACCAGCAGTCTATGAGAATTCTTGTTTTCATGCATCATGGCCAAAACTTGATATTATTTGGCTTATGATTTTTTGTAACCTGATGTTCATGAAACAAAATCTCAATTTTGCTGTTTTAATTTGCATTCTTCTGATTGGTACTGATGTTGCGCATCTTTTTGTATGTTTATAGGCCACTCTGTTTTCTTCTTCCATGAACTGCTTTCTCTTTAAGAATTGTAGGAGTTCTTCAAAAATGTTCTGGATAAAAATCTTTTTCTATATGCTTTGTAAATATGCTTTTCCAACCTGTGCCTATTCTATTTAATTTCATTTGTGGGTTATTTTGTCATTGAGAAAATTTTAATTGTAAAGTATTAAAATGTATATTTTTCTTAGTCTTTCCTCTTAGATCTTTTTTTAAAAAATAAAATTCTTTCCAACGGTTGTTATAAACAATTCCATATTTTTCCCTAAAAGTATATTTTTCATTTCATATTTAGCTTTTAACTAATGTAATACTTACTTTTCTGTTTTATTTGTGGTAGGAAATGTTTTTTTTCTTCCAAATGGAGAGCCAGTCGCCCCAACAGCATTTATTAAATTACTTATCCTTTCTCTAGTTATTTTAACTCTGTTTTTGTTATATTCTAAATCTCCATTTATTTGACGGTCTGCTTTTAGGTTCTGTATTTCCTTCTGCTGGCTTGTCTATCTCTATCCCTATGTAATACCAGACCATTTTATGACTGTAACTTTTAAATAAATGTCAGTATAACACAGCTATCATTAATTATTCTTGTTTTTCAAATTCAACTAACTACTCTTGACCCTTTTCTCTTATTCTTGAATTTTAGGATCAGCTTGTCAAGTTTGACAGAAATCTCCTGCAGACCAGGACCTTGGACAAGGTTCTAGTCCTATGCCTTCTCTGGGAGGCTACTGGGCAACTGACCTTCATTTTAATCAACTTTACAATAAATATTTAGAAATAAGTTGTAGTTGCTTTACACTTGTTATTTGCTGCTGATATGTTACATGTAGTCAAATCTGTCAGGAGTGGGCTGGAAGGACAAGATGATATAAAACCAGTGAGAATGTCCCAGGGAGCTTCTGCACTGGAAAGAATCCTTACTTCATATGGGTAGTATCATTCACAGCTTCATATTCCTTTCCCACTGGAACCTTGGGGGTTCTGGGAAATTCTTCTAAAGGAATGCTTTGTTATTTCCTGATTTGTATAACTACCTTCACAAGTTACCAAATACATTGCCAATAAAGAATCTTTACATTCTCTGTAACTTGGTATAGTTGAGTAAATTCCAAGACCTTCCTGATGACATCACTGCGCTGACATGACAATGCAGATGGGAGTTAGAAATGGTATTGATGCAAAGTCCCCAGATCCTCGTAGGCCCTGATGATTTGAGGGAGGTGGAGAAAGTGCAGGTGAAGGAGATTATTCCAGAATTCCAAGATGGTGGAAGACTATCCTTGACATAGGATCATAAAACTTTTGCAATTGGAAAATCGGGAAAGATTTGTTTCAACAGAGGATGTCCACTTTCTCTCCTTCCACGTTGTTTGGCTTAACTGAAAAACAGTTTTAGTTCAAAAGCCCCAAATTTTAAAATCTCTTGTTGATTCAATAGGATGTAGCCTAAGAAGCAAAGTCATCTGAGAGACTTTGGAAGCCATATCTTGATCTAAAAGAACATTGTGTTATGTCCTGATTATGTAACATATCTATAATTTTTCATACCCTTTTCCATGAAAGAAACTTGATTTTTAAAAGCCTTTGTAAAATATTGAGATGCATACTTCCTTAACATGATAAGCCCAAAAGACAGTGTTACAATTAACAGGAAAATACTAGAAATGTTTACACTGAAGTCAAGAAAAGACAAAAATATCTTTCAAATTTTCATTTTTCAAAATTTCATTTTCAGTGTCTGTAGAGAAGGTAATTATATTTCTTCTATTGTTGAACCATCCTTGCTTTCCTGAGGCAAACTCCAGTTGGATGTCTTGTTTTTCTTTTAATTTGTTCTTGGACTCTGCTTGTTAATATTTCATTTATTAAAGTCTTTTAAAAGGAATATTTACTAGTAACATTGAATTATAGTTTTCCTTTATGATGCAATATTTGTCATGTTTTTGTATCACTAATATTGATACAAAAAATGATTATTTCATTAAAATAATTCAAAAGTTTTTTGTGGTTGGAAACAGTTTAAATGACGTTGAATTGATGTGTTCTTCAAAGGTTTAAAAGAAATCTCCCTGAAACCTTTTTGACCCCGTGCTTTTTTTGCTGGATTTTTCCAAATTCCAATTAGTAAATGGTGGAACCAGGATTTGTACACAAAAAGTTTGTCTCCATTGTCTATGCTCTTACCCATTGTACCGCATTGCTTCATACGTTCTGCAAATTAGAGTGTCATTATTTTTTAACATCTGATAAAAAGTTTGATTGGATGTGAAAGCCATTTGCATCATGACAATAAATTTTAATACTCTGTGAATAAAAGAAAAGATATATGAGTATTTATATAAAATTTAACTGCTACAATCTTAAGATAACTGTAAAATGTTTAAAGCTCACTGTGGTGACCATCTCTAATTTGAGGAGATCATCATGAAAAATCATTAAAAATTTTTGAGCAAAAATTGCAGGTAGCTCATTTCAGGAATTAAATCTAGTATTTAAAAAATGTATATTCATGGAATAAAGCTTCAGTTTCTTATTAAAAATGTCTAAATATTTCATTTGGAAATTTTATGTAAATTCAATATCTATTTTCTTCCCTAATACTTGGTATTTTATTATTATATTAGTATTTTATTATGCATATAAAAAAGGATAATTTCTTTTCACCAAGTCCAATATAGACAGCTTCAAATCCCTTCCAACAAACACCGAAAAATATTACTATTTTTCATGGGTGCCATGACATTAGAAAGGCTGGGAGGTAGTGACATATGCTCTGATGCTAGTCCTCCCCGTGCCTGCTTTGAAACGTAGGTGTATTTTCTCCCGCTTTACTACTAATCTAATCTCATCTCTACTATATAATACCAAAATGCTGTGAGGACCCTTGGCCCTGATGCAAGTTTGCCCAGTCCTACATTCTTAGGGATCAAAGAAAACTCCTAGGAAAGCCCGCCTTATCAGACACCATGCATGTACATTCATCACACACAACACACACACACCTCCCCCTTTTCTTTTCTTTTTTTTTTTTAAAGATTTTTTTATTTTTTCCTTTTTCTCCCCAAAGCCCTCCGGTACATAGTTGTGTATTCTTCGTTGGGGGTTCTTCTAGTTGTGGCATGTGGGACGCCGCCTCAGCGTGGTCTGATGAGCAGTGCCATGTCCACGCCCAGGATTCGAACTAACGAAACACTGGGCCGCCTGCAGCAGAGCGCGCGAACTTAACCACTCGGCCACGGGGCCAGCCCCCACACCTCCCCCTTTTCACTCTAGAATGCACCTAAGAAGAATCGTGAGATGTTCAGGGAAGGGTCAGCGAATTTCTGCTCCAAAGTCACTTTCTGTGTCCATCTTGTTAAAGTAGCTGCTGGCAGCTTCTCTCCCTGTCCCCCATATATCCGTGGAAAATAAAAATTAAGTTAAATGACACTAAAACAAACAGATCAACAACAGATTTTCCACTACTCCCAGAGTTCATCAAACTCAGACTTGTAGTCTCATTTAGGATAGTCAGGCTTTCCTAATGTTGGTGTGTTATGTTCTATTGATTGATCTCTTCTGGGAGAATATACTTCTCCAGAGACGTGAATACTAGGTCTCTCCCTGAATCCTAGTTACAGACACTCATTCTCTTTTTCCTTGTTTAATGTGCTTGGGGTGCTGTAGTTGTTTGGTGAGCAGAAATCTGCCATTAAAAGAAGGTCTGTATTCTTGACAGGGTTTTATTTTCTGATTTAGTATTCACTTGGGGGAACTGGTAGGGAAGGACATTTTTTTCCCATACCAGTTATATAGCAGTCTGATGAACTCTTAGTGCCCCAAAAGGAGTGAAATCTCTAGAATACCCCTTGATACCCATGAGGATGGCTATAAGAAAAAGGTGGACAATAAACACGGGCAAGGATGTAGAGAAATTGGAACCCTCGTACGCTGCTAGTGGGAATACAAAATACTTTGGAAACTGTCTGGCAGTTCCTCAAAAGTCAAACATAGAGTAACCACAAGGCCCAGAAATTCCACTCCTAGGTATATACCTAAGAGAATTGATAACATATGCCAATATATGTCCATATGTGGACAATAACATACGTTATCATGACCAAAAAGTAGAAACAACCTAAATTTCCATCAACTGATGACTGGATAAACAAAATGTGATAGATACATACAGTGGAATATTATTCAGTCATGAGAAGGAATGAAGTACTGATGTGTTCTACAACATGGATGAAACTTGCAAATATTATGCTAAGTAAAAAAAGCCAGGGGCCAACCTGGTGGCATAGTGGTTAAGTTTGCACGCTCTGCTTTGGCGGCCTGGGTTCACAGGTTCAGATCCTGGGTGTGGACCTACACACTGCTCATTAAGCCATGCTGTGGCAGCACCCCACATATAAAATAGAGGAAGATTGGCACAGATGTTAGCTCAGTGACAATCTTCCTCCAGCAAAAAGAGGAAGATTGGCAACAGACGTCAGCTGATGGCCAATTATCTTTACCAAAAATAAAACAAAAAAGCGACACCAAAGGCCACATGTATGATTCTGTTTATGTGAAATGTCCAGAATAGGCAAATCTATAGAAACAGAAAGTAGATTAGTGATTGTCAGGGGATGAGGGAGAGAAGAATGGAGAGTGATTGCTAATGGATATTGGGCTTCTTTTTGGGGTGATGAAAATGTTCTAAAATTAGATAGTAGTAGTGATTGTACAACTCTGTGAATATACTAAAACCCATTAATTTGTGCATTTTCAAAGGGTGAATTTTATGATATGTGAATTGTAGCTCAATAAAGCTGTTATTTTAAAACTCTGAATATTTGCAGAGAATTCTGGCATAAGACTGCTTGAATGCAGAGGCTCTGTACCATTTGCCAAACTGATCCTTGAGTAGTAGAAATACAGAAAACCTGAGTTCAGATTGCAAGAAATACAAAAAGGAAGAGTTTCCAGCATTTTGAGGTACCAAGCAGGTTTAATTAAAAAGAACTACAGAAGCTGAGATAAATTATTTTTCAAATTAAGTAAAATAACTTCATAGATATGTCACCTTATTGAGCTCAGAAATGACTGGAGAAATGAAAATCCCTCCCATGTAGTGGGAGTCTTCTGTCGCAAAGTGGTTGTGTGCTTCTCCTGCTGACATTATCCTTGTAGGTGTTCAAAATATACTTTTAATTGGACCCTATATCTGCCTCTGTTAGTTTGTTTTTTGAAAGCATTCAAGAAGTTGCCTGTTTTGATTGCATTTTATGTGGTGGGTTAGAGGTGTCAAGATACACCTTAAAGGCAGTTTGTGGTTCTGTGTAAGAATTTGAAACAGAATGGTCAATAGAAGCTTTTCAAAAGTTAAATAAACAAAAAATCTCCACCTCTGTCTCTGTCTCTGTCTGTATCTGTTTCTCTTTCCTCACTCTTTCTTATCCCACTCTCCTGGGTCTGAAAGACTCTCCATCTTGATTCAGGGGTTCTTACCTTATCAAATTACTGCCCTTTATATTTTCTTCTGAATCAGATTATTTCCATTCTCTTTGAGAACTAACAGTTATTTAGGTTTCAGTTCATTGAGATTAATATACCCAGTTAGGGAAAAGCTTAATTAATTTGTGTGCTATATGTTGATATCATTTTATTCCCTTGAAATTACATCTTAAAAATTTAGCAGAGTTTCAGTGTCCTTCAATCTCTTTGCCCATTCAGTGACTGCCTATATTGTAGGGCATGCTACTTCAACAAAAAACTAATACCATCAAGTACTTTTTAAAAGAGTACTACTTAAAAAAATTATACGGGCTGGCCCAGCGGCATAGAGGTAAAATTTGCACACTCTACTTTGGTGGCCTGGTGTTCGTGGGTTCAGATCCTGGGTGCTGACCTACACACGGCTCATCAAGACTTGCTGTGGTGGCGTCCCACATACCGAAAATAGAGGAAGATTGGCACAGATGTTAGCTCAGGGCCAATCTTCCTCACCAGAAAAAAAAATATATATATAAAACACTTTCACATTTAAATGAATTTGAGAAGTGCAGATCAACAGAAAAAATTCATTTACAACTCAAAAACACATTTAATAATTTCATATATTTCCTTTCAGTATGTTTTTCTCTCTTTACAGGTAATATTTACAGGTAATACTCTTTTTATGGGTAATTTTTAATGTGTGTAATTAATTGGTACGTAAATTATATTCCAAGCATTATCCTTCTTTAAAATATATAATCTTTGTAATTTCCACTTTGAGTACACGTGGAGTTTAAAAATATGGACATTCAGATTGAATCCACATTTTCCCTACTTGACAAATAAAACAAAATATAGTGTTGAAGGCTTATAATGGGTTTATTTATTGGATTACTTCTTAAACATGACTGCACTTTGGACTCACTTAGGAGCTTTGCCTAAGGCCACACCCCAGGCCAATTAAATTAAAATCCCTCAGGTGGGATTTTCTTTTTTAATTAAAATAACCTTTTATTATTACAGAACAGTTAGAAAAACTAAGTAAGCAAACATTTTACTATATCACCATATTTACACCATATTTGTACCACCTAAAGATTGCCACTTTAACATCTTTTTTAAAAATTTTATTTTTATTTTTTTTATTACAGTAACATTGGTTTATAACATTATATAAATTTCAGGTGTACATCATTTTATAATTCAGTTTCTGTGGAGATTGCATCATGTTCACCACCCAAAGACTAGTTACAATCCATCACTACACCTATGTGCCTAATCATCCCTTTTGCCCTCCTCCCACCCCTCTTCTCCTCTGGTAACCCCCACTCCAATCTCTGTCTCTGTGTAATTGTTGTTGTTTTTATCTATTTATGAGTGAGATCATATGGTATCTGACTTTCTCCCTCTGGCTTATTTCGCTTAGCATAATACCCTCAAGATCCATCCATGTTGTCACAAATGGCCAGATTTCACCCTTTTTTTAATGGCTGAGTAGTGTTCCATTGTGTATGTATACCACATCTTCTTTATCCATTCATCCCTTGATGGGCACCTAGGTTGCTTCCAAGTCTTGGCTATTGTGACTAATGCTCCAATGAACATAGGGGTGCATGTATCTTTATGCATTTGTGTTTTCAGGTTCTTTGGATAAATATCCAGTAGTGGAATAGCTGGATCATATGGTAGATCTATTAATTTTTTGAGGAATTTCCATACTGTTTTCCATAGTGGCTGCACCAGTTTTCACTTTCACCAGCAGTGTATGAGGGTTCCCTTCTCTCCACATCCTCTCTAACACTTATTTCCTGTCTTGTTAATTATAGCCATTCTGATGGGAGTTAGGTGATATCTCATTGTAGTTTTGGTTTGCATTTCCCTGATAGTTAGTGACATTGAATATCCTTTCATGTGCCTGTTGACCATCTGTATATCTTCTTTGCAGAAAAGTCTGTTCAGATCTTTTGCCCATTTTTAAATTAGGTTATTAGTTTTTTTGTTGTTGAGATGTATGAGTTCTTTGTATATTTTGGATATTAACCTCTTATCAGATATATGGTTTGCAAATATCTTCTCCCAATTGTTAGGCTGTCTTTTTGTTTTGTTGATGGTTTCCTTTGCTGTGCAGAAGCTTTTCAGTTTGATGTAGTTCCATTTGTTTATTTTTTCTATTGTTTCCCTTGCCCAGTCAGACAAGGTACTTGAGAATATGCTGCTGAGACCGATGTCAAAGAGCGTACTGCCTATGTTTTCTTCTAGAAGTTTCATGGTTTCGGGTCTTACATTCAAGTCTTTAATCCATTTTGAGTTGATTTTTGTGCATGGTGTAAGTGAATGGTCTACTTTGATTCTTTTGCATGTGGCTGTCCAGTTATCCCAACACCATTTATTGAAGAGACTCCTTTCTCCATTGTATGTTCTTGGCTGCCTTGTCAAAAATTAGCTGTCCATAGATGTGTGGGTTTATTTCTGGGGTCTTGATTCTGTTCTGTTGATCGTGTGTCTGTTTTTGTGCCAGTTCAGGTGGGATTTTCTTAAGCTGTGATCCCAATGTGCAGCCAAGTTTGGGAACTATTGCTATATATATAGAGGTGATTGTCAAACTTGAGTGGGCCTCAGAGTCGCTTGGAGGGCTGTTAAAGCACAGGCTGGAGTCTGGCCCTGAAGCTTCTGATTCTAGAGGTCTAGAGTGGGCTCAAAGAGATGGCTTTCTAGCAAGTTCCCAGGGGAGGCTGGTGCTGGTGTTCTGGGAACCTCGCTTTGAGAACCACAGCTTTGTAGAGACTGATTCCTTTAAGATAGTCTACCTGAAAGAGATTTAAAAGGACAGAGGGTAATAAATGTCTGTTTTTCTGAAAAACGATCTTAATCAAATTGTTTTCGGGATAAGGTGCACCAATTTATAATTCCATTAGCAATGTATAGTTATACCAGCTTCACTTTGCCACTAGTTATTTTTATCATAATTGTTGTTGTTTTAGGTTTTCTGATTTTTTAGGTGGGAAAGGTTCTTTGCAAAACAGTTTAATTTGGAGCGTCACCTCATGCACTAAGATCAGTATCAGGTGATTTAAATAGTTAATTGTTAAAGCTCAAGCTATAAAAGACTAGGTAGGGCTCTGCCATGGAGATAGGCGTTGGTGGTAGGGAGGAGCGAAGACGCTCTCTTGTTGAAGGTCAGTGTTTTCCTGGAAACATTTCTCTCCTTCTTCCTTTGGCACCTGCAGGGTGGGTGCAGTTAGAATGTAATTGCCATCTAGATAGTGTTCTTAGTCTTTGCATTACATCAGAGTCATTTAGAAATTCAGATTCAATTTGTAAAGGGTTCTCCAAGTGATTCTAGTAGGAAGCAGGACTGAGGAGCCCTGGCTGGTGAAGAGATGAAGGCCCTGCTAGGTGTTGCTGGGTCTGTGGTGGCATCTCCAAGCTGGACAAGTCCAGCATGGCCCTGGTCCAGCCCTGGGAGTGTCAGTGGCAGGAGGTGAGAATGTAAGGCTTCTATCTGATGCAAAGATGATTGGGCTTAAACACATATGCTCTATAAATAAAATCCACAAAATTTACAGGAAGGAACGCAGACATAGTTATTCACGAGGTCTCTAGGAAGGAGGCTGCCAGACATGGTAGTTGATCTTAGCAGCTTTGAAAGAGGCGTGAAAACCCCAGAAAGCACTGGCATCTTGGTTGCCTAGTTACAGATAATTCCTAGGCTTGGATTCCTGGAGATCAGGATCCCAGAGTGCTGGTTTCCGTGTGGGGTTGCTGTGTTAGGTTCACACTGCTCAGTTCTCCTTGAGGGGCTCACGTGCCCTGGGAAGAAGGGGCCATCATAGGAGGACTGTTTTGTGTATTTATTTCTTTTGTCATGAAGCCTGTTCTGCAGCTTCATTGTCCTTCTGTCCAGGGACACTAGATATTCACTCAACTCTCAGATTATGATGGGCTATTTTCTCCATTTTTACACTGCTGTGGGACTTGGAGACATGAATTAGCCTGTCAGATACTTAGCAAGATACACGCCATCGCTGGATTGTCATAAGAATTTAAGTTTGGAATTGTCTGGCATATGGTACATCTGACTAAAATGCTATTTTAGAAAGCTGTAGCAATGTGTGTGGATCAAACTCTTGCTGGCCCTAAATAGTGTCTTAGAAAAGTCCTTCCGAACATCACATATTGGGAGGGAGGGGGGGGGAGGACATTGCTGATGTCAGGTGGCACAAGCATTGTCATCAGGCTCAACTGTAGCTGTCACGCTTGGCAACCTCTCACACCAGGATAAGGACACATTTGCACAGTGCCATTCAGGCTAGAAAGCCCCTCAGTTCACCTTTTAAAGCCTATAAGAAATGTAGGACAGATTTTGCTATCCCCACTTTTTCTTCAAGGAAAGTGCAGTTCAGGGAGATTCTAGACGTCTCCAGGCCACACAACTGACAAATGTTAGAGCAGGCCTTTAAGCCACGTCTTGAGCCTTTAGATGAACTGTTCTCAAACTCTGATTTTCATCAGTGTTACCTGGGAGCTTGGTAAAAATGCAGAGCCCAGGTCCAATCTGATGTCAGGGAGCCTTGGCCTCCCGGCGACTCTGATAAGAAGCCAAGTTTGAGAAGCCCCGCTGTAGGCTCTGCCATTGCCCACAATCTTATCCATTAGCTCCCACAGATGAAGCCTTGATGAAGGCAGTTGTGTCGTCAGAGAAGTCATTATTTCAGCAAACACAAGATTGCCCTTCCTATGTGTGCTGGGAGATGAAACGTGTTTTCAAGATATGGAAGATAGCATAGGAAGGGCCCTCTGGGCCATGGAAGGGCTTGGTCAGGTCATGTAGGTGTGAGAACACGGTGAGCAGAGTAGGATTCCAGGAACCTGAGAGGAAGAGAATACCAAGAAAAGATTATAGAAAGCTGGAATGGGGCCTGACCACCAAGATCCTTGATTCTTGGGCTAAGGATCTGAGCTATGTCTGTACTCCTCAGCAGTGCAGGTGATGGGTGAGGTGACCATAAGGCTAAGACTGAGCTTAGTAAGAAAATATTCCTTATTTCATGATAAGGCATTGATGAAACTGAAGAGGGTAAGCGAATTAACACTCTCTCTTTCTGTTCTTCCTCTTGATTTTAGCCTCAGATTGAAGAGCTAGACACAGCAAGGAGAGAAGCAATGGTCTTCAGAGGACAGAATCAGGCCCCCAGGCAACAAGAGGGGCTTCGTGACAAGCTTGCTGCCCCCTTGCAGCGATCCTAAAGAGACAGAACATGTTTCTGGGCAAGAGTCTAGCTCCAGGAGCCCTGGGAACAGGAGCACAGGTGTGGCCCCAGGTGCCCCTGTGATGTTCAGGGCAAGCTCAGGACCTTCTGGGGCATTGCTCAGTTCCCCCTCCTCAATAGGCAGCCAATAATCTGGCCTCAAACCACTCTCTCACCTTTTACATATTCTCCCAGTGAAAAGTCTAGAGAAAGGAGGAGTCAGACACAAAACCCCACCCCAGGACAGTCCTCTTAGAGCACTGACTGACTCCTGTAGGGAAGACCTGGCGCCATTTCAGCAACTTGACTGCAAACTCCTGCAGTGATGGTTGCAGGAATGTCCTGAATGGGAAGAACTGTTGAGCCCAATGCTCAAGGTGCTTCTACAGACTTCTAAAATTCCAACACCCAAAGAATCCCCAGGAGATATTTCTTTTTTTCTGAGGAAAATTCACCCTCAGCTAACATCTGTGCCAATTTTCCTGTTTTGTATGTGGGTCACCACCACAGCATGGCCGCCGACGAGTGGTGTAGGTCTGCACCCAGGAACAGAACATGGGCAGCCGAAGTGGAGCGTGCTGAACTTAACCCCTAGGCCATGGGACCATACCCTCCAGGAGATATTTCTTGATCTAAGAGATCCACAATCAGACATGAGAAGGCCGCTCCAGGTCATGCTTCAGGATTTTCCCTCTTGGGAGTGGCTCTTAGATCAGAGCCTCAAGAGGATACTTCAGCAATATCTTCATCCCAGGGCCAGCAGCCTGGCTAGGGAGAGCAGCAGGGGCAGATGCTGCAGCCCTGTCTTCCCATGTTCCAGTATCGGCAGCAGCTGCTGGGCTGGGTTAAATGGTTAGCATTCTACCATATTACAGTACTAGAGCATTCTGAATCTGACTATATACTTGCCTTTACCAGTGGTTGTATATTGTTATATGTTTTCATGTTACCACTTAGTGATTTTTCATTTCAGCTTGAAGAACTCCTTTCAGCATTTCCTGGAAGACTGGTCTAGTGGTGATGAATTCCCTCAACTTTGTTTGTCTGGGAATGTCTTTATCTCTCCTTCATTTCTGAAGGACAGCTTTGTTGGGTAGTGTATGCTTGGTTGGCATTATTTTCTTTTAGCACTTTGAATATGTCATTCCACTCTCTGCTGGCCCACAAGTTTTCTGCTTTCTTCACTCTTTTTCATTCTTCTTCCTTTTTGATTCTCTGATTGGATGATTTCAATTGATCTGTCTTTGAGCTCACCTATTCTTTCTTTTGCCTGGTTCAGTCTGCTGTTGAACTCTATTGAATTCTTCAGTTCAGTCATTGTATTCTTCAGCTCCAATATTTGTTTGGTTGTTTTTTTGTATTTTTTATCTTTGTTAAACTTCTCGTTTTGCTCTTGTATTGTTTTCCTGATATCATTAAACTGCTTATCTTTGTTCTCTTGTAGCTTTCTGAGCATCTTTAGGACAATTATTTTGAATTCTTTGTCAGGAAATTCCTGGATCTCCATCTCTTTGGAGCAGGTTACTGGAGTTTACTGTATTCTTTTTATGGGGACGGATTCAGGTGGCTGGCATCAGCAAATGCAACTACCTGTGGGGTGAAAACTGGTGAAATCTTCAGGGGTTCTGCTGGTGAAAGGATGAAAGCTGTTTCATCATTGGTTTCGTCGGTGGTGAAATCTCCTGGGTTTGTCTGCAGGGCAGGTTGCTGTGAACTGCAATTGCTCCTGCTGCATGACTGCTATTGGTATTTCCTGCTTTTCTTCCTTGTTCCTTGCCATCTCTATAAGTCTCACCTTTGCCAGTGTGGATGGGGTGAAACTGAAGTGGAGCCTTTGTGTGGTGCCCTGAAATGCTGGGGAAGCTGGTCTCTCACCCTGCTTTTCTTTTCCTGCTGAGGAGAACTCTTTCCTGTTGAGGAGCTTCCTCTCAGCACTGAGCAATACCAGCCTGCAGGATGGGGTGGTGCAGGCAAAATGAAATGATCTTACTTCTCTTTTTGTGCAGTTATTCTCAGGTTTTGTTCCACTGTGTTTCTGAAATTTCTTAAGTGGACTCTAGTGCTCTCCCAGAGCTTTTTCATTTGTGGATAGCTGACTAACTGTTGATCTTTGTGGAGGACAGAGGCTGGGGTCTCCTGTGACTCCATCTTGGTGACATTACTCCTCTCTCCTGCTTTTTGTTTATATATATGAAGGCTATTGGGTTTTCCATCTTAATTTTATAAGCTGCTAGTTTATCAAATTTTCTTATTATTTATAATATTTTTTCTATTGATCCCATTGGATTTTGCAGGTATATAATCATATATCATCTTCATATATAGTTTTATCTCTGTCTTGTTAGGCCTTTGATTGTTATCTCTTTTCTAATTATATTGTCAAACACCACAAACACAATGTTAAACAGTAATAAAGATAGTGAATACATTTGTTTTGTTTCTGCCTTTTGTGGTAAAGTATTTCCCAATTAAATTAAATGAGGGCTTGGGCTGACACAGGTACATTCTACTATGTTAAAGAAATACTCATTATTTAATTTTTTTATGTGATTTTAATATAAATTTGGTGTGAAATTTTTCACAAATGCCTTTGTTTTGGACATGGTCATGAATATTCTCCTCCGTTTTACTAATATGATGAAATAAATAATGGATTTCCTAATATTAAGGCACCTTTCCACTCTTGGAATAAATGTCCCAAAGTAAATAAAAGACTCAGAGGAAAGATCCAAGGGAGTTAATATTTATCAAATCATGGTTCCAAAATCAGAGGACAGAGAGAAGAGACAGGGGAAAGCAAAGAACTGATAAAAAAATATCCAAAGTGGAAGAAGCTACAGGCCTTCATATTGAGAGGACTCACCAAGTGCCATGCTGGATGAATGACGTGACACTGTTTAGACATCGTTTATGAAATTACAGAATATAAAGTAAGATATAATATCTCATTCAGATGTTAAGAAAAAGGTGACCAACAAAGGAATGGAAATTATATTGTCATCAGAATTCTTAAGAACACTGGATGCTAGAAGGCACTGAAGCAATACCATCAGATACACAGCAAAAATAAATTTGAAATTAACATTTTATAGACAGCCAACTTTCATTTAAATAACAGAGAAGTCAAGTCACTAGAGGACAGGAAGTCCCCCAACAGCATCTGAGTTATATTCACGGAGAGCTGTGCAAGCAGAGGAGGGAGCAGTTGATTCTTCCTTGCAAGGGTTTTACAGTTTTAACATTTGATTTTTGTGCAGAACACATGAATTTACCACTCGAGGGGAATCCTTTAGGATATATTCAGCTGCAAGTACTAGAACCTCCACGTCTAACTTGTTTACAAAATAAAGAAATTTATTGGTCCCCATAAATGGAAGTTTAGAAGCAGAGTGAGCATCAGAGTTATTTTGATCAAGGACTTGGTGGTGTCAGGGACACAAGTTTTTTCTGTCTGTCTGCTCTGTCCACAAATTCTCCACAAGGTCATAGAAATGGGGCTACAGTGCTTCCTTGATCACAACTGGTGGGAAAGATGTACTTCTTATGATTATTTTCCAAGAGGAAGGAAGAACTTTCCCACTAGTCTCCAGAAAATCTTTCCTCAAGAATCCCTGGTCAAGAGCATTAAATGGGAATGGATTAAACAACCTAATCAGAAGGTGGAATTGCCAGAGAGTGGAAAACAAGTTCCACCTCTATGCCATCTATAAGAGGCACACTTTAGATTCAAAGATACAAAAAGATTGAAAGTAAAAGGATTGAAAAAGATACATCATGCAAGCAACAACCACCGAAAGCAGAAGTGGCTATACTAATATCAGACTAAATATACTTTAAAACGAAAAGATGTTACTAGAGATAAATAGGGACATTTTATAATGATAAAAGAGTCCATCCATCAGGAAGATATAACAATAATAAACATATATACATTAATAACAGGGCACCAAAATACATGAAGGAAAAACTGATAGAAAATAAATAATAAACAGAAAAATTCAACAATAATAGTCGAAGATTTCAATAATTCACTTTCAGTAATGTATAGAACATTTAGGCATAAGATCAACAAGGAAGCAGAAGATGTGAACAACATTATAACCAGCCAGACCTTACAGCCATCTATAAAGAACACTCCACTCAACTACTGCAGAATAAACATTCTTTTTAAGTGTGCATGAAACATTTTCCAGGACAGAACATATGCTAAACCATAAAACAAACCTTGATAAATTTAAAATAATTGAAATAATACAAAGTATCTTCTTCAATCACCATGGAATTTATTAGAAATCAATAAAAAGGAAATTTGGGAAACTTGCAAATATGCGAAAATTAAATAACACACTCCTAAATAACCAACAGGTGAAAGAAGAAATCAAATGTGAATTGGAACCTACTTTGAGATGAGTGAAAGGAAGACACAGCATACCAAAACTTATGAGATGAAGCTAAAGCAATGCATAGGAGGAAATTTATAATTGTAAATGCCTATAATAAAAAAAGAATATCTCAAATCAATAGCCTAACCTTCCACCTTAAGGCACTGGAAAAAGAAGAGCAAACTAAAAACTAAACTTCCTTCAAGTAGAAGAAAGGAAATAATAGAGATCAGAGTGGAAAATTAATGAAATAGAGAATAGAAAAACAGATAAAATTGCTGAAACCAAATGCTGGTCCTTTGAAATAATCAACAAAGTTGACAAACCTTTAACTAGATTGACTGAAAAGAGAGAAGACTCAACTTAGTAGAATCAGAAATGAAAGAGGAGATATTACTACCAATTTTGCAGAAATAAAAAGGACTATAAAGAAATATCATGAACATTTATATGTAAATAAATTTGATATCTTAGATAAAATGGACAAATTCCTAGAAGGAAACAAACTACAAAACTGATTCGACAACAAATAGACATCTAAATCCTACAACAAGTGAAGAGATTGAATTGGTAAAAAAAAAAACTACCCAGGCCTAGATGATGTCAACACTGATTCTACTAAACACTTAAAGGAGAATAAATACCAGTTCTTCACAAACTTTTCCAAAAAATAGAAGAGTCCACCTCCCAACTCATTCTACAAGGCCAGTATTACCCTGATACCCAAACCAGACAAAGAGATCACAAGGAAAAAAATACCTTCAAACTGGTATCTCTTATGAACATGGACTAAAAAATCCTCAATAAAACACTGTCAAACTGAACTCAGCAACATACAAAAAGCCTTATACAACAGTTCACTTGGATTCACCCCAGGAGTGCAAGGTTAGTTTAGTTTCCAAATATCATTTAATGTATTACACCAAATAAATAGAAGAAAAAACAAAAACCACATGATCATCACAATAGATGCGGAAAAAGCATTTGACAAAATCCAAAACCCTTTCATGATAAAAATACACAACAAAATAAGAGCAGAAGAAAAGTTTCTCAGTCTGATAAAGGACATCTATGAAAACCTGACAGCTAATACCTACCTAATGGTGAAAGATTAGATGCTTTCCTCCTAAGAATAGGAACAAGACAATGATGTCCACTGTGGCCACTTTTATTCAACATTGTACTGGAGATTCTAGTCAAGGCAATTAAACCAGAAAAATACAAGCCATCCAGATTGTTCCCCCCACCCTGAACTTTATTGAGCAATAATTGACAAATATAATTGTGTATATTTAAAATATAGAACATGATTTGATATATGTATACATTGTGAAATGATTACCAAGGTCAAGATAATTATAAATATCCATCACCTCACATACTTAACTTTTTTTTTTTTAGTGGTGAGAACACCTATGATCTACTCTCAGCAAATTTCAAGTATACAATATTGTATTATTAACTATAGTTATCATTCTGTGCATTAGATCCTCAGAACTTATTCATCTTAGAACTTAAAGTAGTACCCTTTGACCTACATCTTCCCATTGCCTCTTCCCCCCAGCCCCTGACAACCACCATTCTATTCTGTTGCTATGGAATCACCTTTTCTTTTTTTAGAGTCTACATATGAATGATATCATACAGTATTTGCCTTTTTCTGTCTGGCTTATTTCACTTAGCATAATGCCCTCCCTGTTCACCTATGTTGTCCCAAATGGCAGGATTTCTTTATATTTTATGGCTGAACAATATTCCATTATATATATCACATTTTCTTTATCCTTTCATCTGTCAAAGGACACATAGGTTGTTGCTATACCTTGGCTATTGTGAATAATGCTGCACTGAACATGAAAGTGTAGATATCTCTACCATACCTGTTTTCATTCTTTTGGATATATACTCAGAAATGGGATTGCTGGATCAAATGATAGGTCTTTTTAAAAATTTTTGAGGAACCTCCATACTGTTTTCCATAATGACTGACCAATTTACATCTCCACCAACAGTGTACAATGTTTCCCTTTTCTCCAAATCCTTGCCAACATTTATTATCTCTTCTCTTTTTGATGATAGCCCTTCTAACAGACGTGAGGTGATATCTCATTGTGGTTTTGATTTACATTTTCCTGATGATTCATGATGTTGAGCACCTCTTCCTGTATCTATTAACCACTGGACATTTACGTTGGAAAAGTGTCTATTCGGATCCTTTGTCCATTTTAAAATTGGATTATTTATTTGTTTGCTGTTGATCTGTACGGTTTCCTTAGATATTTTGAATTTTAACCCCTTATCAGATGTAGTTTGCAAACATTTTCTCCCATTCCATAGTTGCCTTTTCAATGTATTGTTTCCTTTGCTATGCAGAAGTTCTTTAGCTTGATGTAGTCCCACTTGCTTGTTTTATATTTTGTTGACTGTGCTTCTGGCATTTTATCCAAAAAAAGTATTGCCAAGACTAATGTCTAGGGGCCTTTCCTTTATGTTTTCTTCTAGGAATTTTACAGTTTCAGGTCTTATGTTTAAGTTGTTAATCCATTTTGAATTAATATTTGAGTGGTGTAAGATAGGAGTCCATTTCGTTCTTTTGCATGTGAGAAACTATCCAGTTTCTCCAGCACCCTTTACTGAAGACGCTATCCTTTCCACATGGGTGTTCATGGCACTCTTGTCAAAAATTAGTTAATCTTGTATGTGGGGGTTTATTTCTGAACTCCCTATGTACCTGTTTTTATGCTAGTACCATATCATTTTGATTACTGTAGCTTTGTACTATAGTTTGAAATTAGAAAGTGTGATGACTCCAGCTTTGTTCTTTCTCCAGATTGTTTTGGCTATTTGGGCTATTTTGTGGCTGCATACAAATTTTAGGATTGTTTCTTCTATTTCTGTGAAAAATGCCATTGGAACTTTGATAGGGATTGCATTGAATCTGTAGATCACTTTGGGTAGTATGGACATGTTGACAATATTAATTGTTCCAATCCAAGAATACAGGATATCATTCCATTTATTTATGTTTTCTTCAATTTCCTTCATCAATGACCTAAAGTTTACAGTTTACACGTCTTTCACATCCTTGGTTAAATTTATTCTTAAGTGTTTTATTGTTTTTGATGCTAATATAAATGGCATTACTTTCTTAATTTCTCCTTGAGATAGTTCATCGTTAGTGTATAGATATGTAACTGATTTTTGTATGTTGATTTTGTATCCTGCAACTTTACTGAATTTGTTTATAAGTTCTAATAGTTTTATGGTGGAGTCTTTAGGATTTTCTCTATATAAGATCATGTCATATTCAAACAGAGACAACTTTACTTCTCTCTTTCTGATTTAGATGTCTGTTATTTCTTTTTCTTGCCTAATTGCTCTGGCTAGGACTTCCAATACTATGTTGAATACAAGAGGTGAGATTGGGCATCCTTGTCTTTTTCCTGATCTTGGAACGATTTCAAAATTTCATCATTGAGCATGATTTTAGCTGTGGGCTTGTCGTGTATGACCTTTATTACGTTCAGGTATATTTCTTCTATACCCAGGTAGTTGAGAATTTTTACCATGAAAGGATGTTGAATTTTCTCAAATGCTTTTCCTTCATCTATTTAAGTGATCATATGATTTTTATCTTTCATTTTGTTAAGTGGTGTATTACATTGATTGATTTGCAGATGTTGAACCATCTTTGCATCCCTGGAATAAATCACATTTGATCCTAGTGTATGATCCTTTTAATGTATTGTTGAATTTTGTTTGCTAGTATTTTGTTGAGGGTTTTTGCCTCTATGTTCACTGGGGATATTGACCTATAGCTATCTTTTCTTATGGTTTCCTTGTCTGGTTTTGGTATCAGGGTAATTCTTGCCTCATAAAGTAACTTTGGAAGTGCTCCCTCTTCTTCTGTTTTTTGGAAGAGTATGAGAAGGACTGGTATTAATTCTTCTTTAAGCGTTTGGTAGAATTCACCAGTGAAGCCATCTGGTCCTGGGCTTTTCTTTGATGGAAGATTTTTGATTACTGATTCAATCTCCTTCCTAGTAATTGGTTTGTTCAGATTTTCTATTTCTTCATGATTCAGCCTTTGTAGGCTGTATGTTTCCAGGAATTTATCCAGTTTTTCTAGGTTATCCAATTTGTTGGCATATAATTGTTCATAGTAATCACTTATGAGTCCTTGTATTTCTATGGTATCAGTTGTAACATCTCCCCTTTCATTTCTGATTTTATTTATTTGAGTCTTCTCTTTTTTTCTTGGTTAGTCTAGGAAAAGGTTTGTTAGTTTTCTTTATCTTTTCAAAAACCTGGCTCCTAGGTCCGTTGCTTTTTTCTATTGTCTTTTTATTCTCTGTTTCATTTATTTCCACTCCAATCTTTGTTATTCCTTCCTTCTACTAACTTTGGGATTTTCCCCCTTCCTTTTATAAGTTTGTTAATGAGTAGAGCCAGGTTGTTTGAGATCTTTCTTGTTTCTTGTTGCAGGCATTTATTGCTATGAATTTCCCTGTTAGAACTGCTGTTGCTGCATCCCATAAATTTTGGTCTGTTTTGTTTTTATTGAGGTATAATTGACATAACATAACATCATATTAGTTTCAAATGTACAATGTAATGATTGGATACTTGTATATATTGCTAAACGATCACCACTATAAATCCAGTTAATATCCATCACCATGCATAGTCACAAAACTTTTTTTCCTGTGATGAGAACTTTCAAGATCCAGTCTCCTAGCTACTTTCAAATATGCAATACAATATTATTAACTATAATCATCATTCTGTACATTACATTCCTATGATTTATTTATTTTATAACTGGAAGTTTTTACCTTTTGACCCCTTCACTGATTTCAGCCAGTAGCGTGTTGTTTAATCTCCTGATACTGGTGAATTTTCCAGTTTTCTTCTTGTAACTGATTTCTTGTTTCATACCACTGTGGTTGGAAAAGATGCTTCATATGATTTCAATCTTCTTCATTTATTAAGACATTTTATGGCCTAAAATATGATCTCTCCTGGAGAGTGTTACATGTGCACTTGAGAAGAATGTGCATTCTGTTGCTTTTGGATGGAATGTTCTATATATGTATGTTAAGTCCACCTGGTCTAACATGGTGTTTAAAGCCAATGTTTCACAGGGGTGTCATTACTCTGATGAGGAAGAAGGGGAAAGGAGCAGATGTGGGTTTGGGAGATACTAAGCCTGGAGCTCACTTAGGAAGACAGGATAGGAAACATAATCTTAAAACTTAGTTCACCATACATGTAGGAGCCTAGTGAATAGAGAATAAATATTGCTGTGTCCCTTCCTCATACATGCAAAACCACAGAGTGTGAAGCAGCAAATACCCAAACCTAGTTCAGGAAACAGTTGGTTCTGAGGGAAAGAGTGTGAATAATATTTTTGTAAAATTTTAAGCCACACACACACATACTCTTACATGTAGGTGTGTATACATACATGTAAATATATATGTATGTATATGTGGGTATGTATACACACACACACAGTTTTGATTATGCAGCAGTCTTCTCCTTGAGAAACGGCATACCATACTCCCAGAACTGTATGACTATGTAGCATCTACTTTGCTCCCTAATACACAGGCAGCATTTGCCCATTAACTGTTGATATGTGTAATCTCTTTGATAACTGCTTGTGTGATGAGCATCCAGTTTAAAATGCATTTGTGATAGCTATTGACTCATTGTAAACATTTATGCTGCTTGCTATATAACTGAAATATGACTAAAAGAATAAATTTACTTTTGAGATTTTTTATTGCTACTTTAATGCAAACATGTTATAACTCATGAGTTCTTGTCGATATTAACAGTGTCCTGTGAACAAATAACTTTAAGAAATACTAATTTATGAGTATAGCATTTATTTAGTAATACTAAATTAAATACTAGTTGATTAATTTTATAAATATTAATCCTCTTGATTCTTATAGAGATGGGGATGAAAACTGCATAGGAAAATCAGTTAATGACACTTGAAACTGAGTGATTAGTTCATGGATAATCCTTTTATTACTCTAATTTGTGCTGTTCAAAATTTTCCATAATAAAAAGATTAAAAGGAAATGAAGAAAAAAGACAAATGGACCTTTATTGAGGAAAAGGAGGAGTAGCTCATCAGATTCCCCCAAGTGAGGACCATGTGGTGGATGTTCAAGAGGATGAAGCATCAAATGACTTTCACAAATCAAATTTTAATTCTTCAAAGTCCTGAGATTCATGCAGGTTCAGAACTTTTGGAAGAAAACTCATGGAAATGAGTCAGAGTGTTTTCAGGAAATAGGAACAGTCGGTGGCCCAGAAAAACTCTGAGAGAAAATTGTGTGAGAATATTTCCCTGACCTCAGAGAAACCCATGGTTAACATTTGTCTGATAGCAGAGTACAGAACCCCAGTTTTCAACAGCAGAGCAATCTGCCAACGCTACCAATTAAGAGATTCTGTGAAACAACAAAGTACTGTTTTAATATTCCAGAATTATGTGCACTTGTACCTCATATAATAGTCAAACTCAGAGAAACAAAGTAGGATGGTGGTTGCTAGGGCTTGGGGACAGGGGGAAACAGGGAGCTGCTGTTCAACAGGTATAAAGCTTCAGTTATGCAAGATGAATAAGTTCTAGAGATCTGCTGTACAACATCGTGCCTACAATTAACAATACTGTATTGTGCACTTAAAAATTTGTTAAGAGGATAAATTTCATGTTAAGTGTTCTTACCACACACACACACAAATGATGTGCACTGGTGTGTATGTTTGCATATGCATATGTTTCAATTCATTTTATTGATTTATATTTATACACAATGTACAACTTATATACAATAAAATCTATGCGCTTTATGTAAATAGTTCTATGAATGCAGTCATTTACCTGCCACCTTAACTGAGACAACATTTCCATTCCTCATGCTACTTTACAGTCAGT
The DNA here is from genome assembly GCF_021613505.1 of Equus quagga. Lineage (NCBI taxonomy): Eukaryota > Metazoa > Chordata > Mammalia > Perissodactyla > Equidae > Equus > Equus quagga. The sequence continues at coordinate 115,063,623 of NC_060268.1, forward strand.
CACCTCTCTCCTCTTAACAAGCCGTGGACTGCTTCCTCTCGTAGATTTGCCTTTTCTAGAATTTCCTATACACTATGTAGCATTTTGAGTCTGATTTCTTTCACTTAACATAATGCTTTTGAGATTCATCCCTGTTGTGGTATCAGGAGTTTGTTTATTTTTACTGCTGAAAAAGTATTCTATTGTGTGGATATTCGACAAATTGTTTACTCATTCGTCTGTTGATGGATGTTTAGATTGTTTTCATTATGAATATTCTGCCTATGTTGTATAGACCTGCTATGAACATTGACAAAAAGACTTTGGATGAGCATGTCTTCACTACTCTTTGGTAAACGCCTAGGAGTGGGATAGCCAGGCTGTGGTAAGTATATATCTTATTTTATAAGAACAGCCAAATTATTTTCCAAATGGCTACTTTGCATTTCTGCTGGCAACTTCGTGTTTTTGCCAGCACTTGGTAATTTTATCCCTTTTAAATTTAGCTATTCTAGGTGTGTAGTGGTATCTCATTATGGCTTCAATTTGCACTTCTCTAATGATTAATGAGCCAGCGCTGGTGGTCTAGTGGTTAAGATTCAGCGCTCCCACCCCCAGCAGCCCTGGTTTATTTCCTAGTCATGGAACCACACCACCCATCTGTCTGTTGTCATATTGTGGCAGCTATGTGTTGCTGTGATGCTGAAAGCTATGCCACCATGATTTCAAATACCAGCAGGGTCATCTATGGTGGACAGGTTTCAGTGGAGCTTCCAGACTAGAAAGACTAGGAGTAAGGACGTGGTCACCTACTCCTGAAAAATTGGCCATGAAAACCCTATGCATAGCAGCAGAGCATTGTCCGATATAGCACTGGAAGGTGGAGGACGGTGCAAAAAGACCGGGTTGGGTTCAGCTCTGCTGTACACAGGGCCGCTAAGATTCGGAACCGACTCCATGGCACTAACAAAACAAAAATGGTTAGCGATATTCAACATTCTTTCATGTGCTTACCGGCCATTTGTATATCTTCTTTAATGAAGTGCCCATTCAAATCTTTTGTTCACTTTTTAACCAGATTTTTTTTTTTTATTATTGGGCTGTAAGAGTTCTTTATATACTTTGGGTGCAACTCCTCGTTTACAGATATATACTCTGCACATATTTTCTCCGAGTCCATAACCATCATTTTCTTCATATGAAATTTCAAAGAGCAGAAGTTTTAAAATTGATGAAGTCCAACTTACCAATTTTCCCTTCAATGGTTTGTGTTTTTTTGTATTCTAACAGGTTTCCTTCTAGGCAGTTTATGGGTTTTGTGCTTATGTTTATATTGTTCATTTTTTTCCATACAGTTACTCAATTGTTCTAGCACCGTGTGTTGAAAACAGTATCTTTTCCTCATTGAAATATCTTTGCATCTTTGTTGAAAAGCAATTGAGAATATGTGGGTGGGCCTAATTCTGTTCCATTTTTCTATATGTCTATCCTAATTCCAATACCATACTATCTTGATTTACTGAAGCTCTACAGTTAGTTTTGGAAAAAGGTCTTAACTTTTTTATTCTTTTAAAAAATTGTTTTGACTTTCTATGTCCTTAAGTCTTATATTTCAAGAATATGGTGTATCTTTCTGCTTATTTAGGACTTCAATTTCTCTCAGCATCGTTTTGTCGTTTTACGATAATTCTGATAATTTTATCCCTAAAAACATTTCATGTTTTTGATGCATTGTAAATGGTATTCTTTTATTAATTTCAACTTTTAATTATTGCTAATATAGTGAGCTCATATCCTGTGACCTTGCTAAATTCATTTATTAGTTCTAAAAATATTTTCATAGATTTCTTATGCTTTTCTACATAATGTCACAGCAAATAGTTTTATGTCTTCTTTCATATTCTGTATCTTTTTCATTATTACTTTAATTTTCAGAAGTTTAAAAGATCCAGAAAATATAACGAGCATCCTAGTATTCACCATTGATTTAAAAAATTTAACGTTGTTTCTTCAAATTTTCTTTTAGTGAAATAAATGGGGTATGATAGGTGAAACACATTCCCTTGGTTCCCATCTTCAATCTTGTTCTTATACTCAGTTCTGTTCTCCTCCCTAGAGGCAAATATTATGATGAATGTGGTAACTTTTCAGTTCATGTTTGGAAATTTTTTAATACACATATGTATCCATAAATAATATGGGGTGTTGCTTTGTCTTTTACACACAAATGTATCATACTGCAAGTTGGATTTTTATTTAACATTTTGAGATCTGTCCATGTTGATATATATAGAACTGATTTATTTTAATTTTGTATAGTGTTCCATTGTCTAAGCAAGTCACAATTTTTAATCCATTCTTTTATTCACTGGCTATCTGTTTTCAGTTCTGTGAGATGACTGTTCATATCCTTTGCCTGTACAGTCATGCATTGCTTAATGATGGGGATACATTCTGAGATATGTCATTAGGCGATTTCTTTGTTGTGTGAACATCCTAGAGTGTACTTTCACAAACCTAGATGGGACAGCCTACTACACAGCTAGGCTATACAGTACTAATCTTATGGGACCACAGTCGTATATGCAGTCTGTTGTTGACCAAAATGTTATGTGGTGCATGACTATATTTTTATTGGATCACTTGTTCTTTCAGTCCTAGGATTTCCTTATATGATTTGTATATTTATTATTTGGTTACAAATACTTTTTCCTAATCTTTGGCTTATCATTTAATTTTATTTATGCTTTCTTATATTGCACAGAAGTTTTCAAGTGATGCAAATATATCGATCTTTTCTTAGGCTTTTTTGCTTTTTGAGTTTTGTTGAAGAAATTATTTTCTACACCAAGTTTACAAAGATATATTTTCTACCAAGGCTGAACTTTTGCTTTTCATGTTTAGATTTTTAATTTACCTGGAATGTAATATTTTTATGGCATAAAGTAGTGACCTACCTTAATTTTTCTTCCAAATGGAAAAGTCAGTTGTCCCAGGGCCACTTTGAAGGTCTATGTAGTAGTTTCCTAGGGCTGCTGTAACAAAGTACCACAAATAGGGAGACATAAAACAATAGACATTTATTCTCTCACAGTTCTGCAGCTGGAAGTCTGAAATCAAGGTGTCGGCAGGACCACGCTCTCTCTGAAGGCTCCACGGGGGAATCGGTTCCACGCTTTTCTCGTAGCTTCTGGCTGTCAGTCCTTGGTGTTCTTTGGCTTGCAGCAGCGTAACTTCAATTTCTTTTTCTGCTGTCAAATGGCATTCTCTTTTCATGTGTCTGGGTCTGTCTCTTCTCTACAGAGCCAGCTTGAGTAGTCCTTCTTGGTCCTGCTCTGCCCTGGCCCTCAGGCCCAACCTGATTGCCCCAACCCCAGTGCATGCCGGGCATGGTGCATGCTGCGACTCCGGGTGGGCCCCCTACCCTGTTTCCTTTTAGTGCCTTGTTGCACTGGCTAGAACATCTGAGACAATGTTGACTAGAAGTGGTGAGTAGACACCTTTGCCTTGTTCCCAATCTTAGGGGGAAAGTGCTCTTTATTTCACCATTAAGTATGATCTCGGATGTAGGTTCTTCCATAGATGCCCTTTATTAGACTGAGGATGGTCCCTTTAATTCCTAATCAATTGAGAGTTTTTAATCATGAATGAGTGTTGAATTTTTTCAAATTCTTTTTCTACATTTAAAAAAGATTAAATGGTTTTCCTTTTTAGTATGTTAATATGATGAAATACATTGATTTTGCATGCTAAAACCTTTCATTTCTAAGATAAACTCCACTTGATCATGATGTATTACTATCTTTTTATAGATCGCTGTTTCAATTTGCCATTTTTTAAAAAGAATTTTTGCATCTATGTTGAGAGAGACTGATCTATGATTTCCTTTTCTCATGATGTCTTTGTCTGGCTTTGGTGTGTGGTTGTTGGCTCATAAAATGAGTTGGAAAGTGTTTCTTCCCAGAAGAGCTTGTGTAGAATTGTATCTTCCTTAAATGCTTGGTAGAATTCGTTGTGCCATCTGGGCCTGTACTTTTTTTGTGTAGGAAGTTTGTCAGCTACAAATTCAATTTATTTAATAAGGCTATTCAAGTTTTCTCTTTCTTCTTGAATGAGCTTTGGTAATTTGTGCCTTTTCAAGGACTTTTCTCATTTCATCTAAGTTGTCGAATTTATTGGCATAATGTTGTTAAAATTCCGTACTGCTTTAACTGCCTCCTCCAAATTTTGATATATTCGTTCAGTTCAAAATATTTTCAAATTTTCCTTGTTCCTCTTTAACTCGTGGCTCATTTGAGTATGTTGTTTTATTTCCACATACTTGGGGATTCTTCAGATATTCTTATTAGTGATTTCTTATTTAATTCTGTTCTGGTTATAGAACATACCTTATATGATTTCCATTCTTTTCAATCTTTTGAAACTTGTTTTATAGCCCATAATATGTGAACTTGAAAAGAATATGTATTATGCTGTTGTTGAGTGGAGTGTTCTATAAATATCAACTAATCAAGTTAATCGATAGTCTTATTTCCTTGCTGATTTTCTACCCATTTGTGCTATCAGTTACTTAAGTGTTGAAATGTCTAATTGAAAATTTGCCTATATCTATTTCAACTTCATCAGTTTTTATTGCTCAAATCTTGAAGCTCTGTTTTAGTAGTGGAGCTGAAGAGAGCTGCTTTGCTGTTGGATTCCCAAATGCCAGAATACAGGTCTCTCCCTTGGGGCCAATTTCTGCAGAGAAGAAACTTCCCACCTCTTGCTGGAGGGTAAACCTCTGGTTGACAATGCACAGGGGTTGGGGAGGAGGGTGCACATATGTATGGGATGAGGGGAACGTTCCATATACAACTGGCCATTAATTTCACTACTTTCCCTTCACGTCTCAGTCCTATCCTCATTGGGCATCTCTGAGCTTGGAACCAACTGGTTCCTTCTTGTCCTTATCCTCATGTGCAAACAGGAAAAATGGTGTCTGCTTCTGCTCTGATACAATAGCTATCCTCCTTCCATCTTTCAAATTTTTTTGAGATCTCTTATTTGCTGATGGTGTTTCTCCTGTTCTATTGCTGTGGTTTTATAAATTTAAAAAGTTTCTTTTCTAGCATTTTAATGCTATCCAGGAGATCAGACATGTTTAACAAAAGCACTTTATAGTCCTTTCTCTGCTATTTTGCTTAGTTGACCAAGTCCTGACATGATTTCTGTAGCCCCTGCTGATCAGTTGCCCCATGTTCCCTATCTATTAGCTTTCCCCAGCTCTATGTCTTGAGCCTACTTGTTGGTATCACCTGCTCTCAGGTACCAACGCAATGCCACTTTTACTCTGGCAGCTACTTTGGGCATGTTGCTTTGGACTTCCCCTTGCTTTCACTGCCTACGGTTCAGCCTTGCACTCCATGCTCAGTTACCACCTTTTCTCACCAATGAAAGTACAATGAGAAAGGCCATGGGAGCTGCAAAAGTGACACTCCACGTTTCTGTCCCTTAAATCTGGCTGTCAGGGTCAGGGATGGAGAAGTAAGGATTAAAAAGATTCTAATTTGGAACTGTGACTACAAGTAGTGATCACATATTCACCAGTATTTTGACCTTAAGATATCAAACAATCCATACAGAAAGCAAACAGCACCCACTGAATAGGTAAGAATTTTAAGAATTGTAAAAGCTTGTCTCAAGTACTCAACAAATAATAACCTGAAACCTAGATCCTTTGCTAAGTTAGTGATAGAATTTTCAACTGAATATAATTGATGGTTACTGAGACTATCCAAAGGTCCTTGTTCAAATCAACAAGTACTGGTAAAGCATCAAGCCTAGGGCAACCCTTGAACTCTGATGGGAACCATTTTTCAAAAATCCTAAGACACATCTTTTTTTCCATTTTCACATCTCTGAAATGTGTGTGTGTCTTAAAAATTAACGAAGTGTTTTCTTTTTACAGCCCAAGGCATCTTGAGATCTGATGAAATGTGACATATCCTCCATTGTTCTGCATTTTTGTGCACAAGTCCTTCTTTTTCTAATTTATTGGTTTCCCCAAACTTCCTTCCCATAACCAGCGAAATGCTCCCCAAGGACTCTGATCACATTTCAGTTGTATTAAGGAAGGTAATGCTTAATAGAGAACAGTAAAAGCTAAACATAGTTAAAAACATTGATTACTTAAGGTATGTACAAAAATTTGGAAAAACGGGCCATTTTACACCCATTTGAGATGTTGACTTCAGACCTACCCTCTGATCCTACTCTATCTGGTTCTTGTGATCATACTTGGCTCCAAATCCCAGTTAGATTATATACGTCAGCTAATAGAAAACATATGTGACAAACATGAGGGCAGGAGGAACTGGGAGGCATTCATCATTTCAGAGATCACTGACACAGTCACATCACTTGTGATGATGCCTTATGGTATCTGAACAAGTGAAGGGTCTTAGTAATGCCAACGGGCAGATGCTCAGTCACTACCCTAATCATTCCCTATGGACTGCTCAGGGTTAGAGTCAGATAGTCTGGACTATCTCTTGAAGGAGGGCGAATGTCTTAATCTGTCACCCTCCTTCATTCCTTATTAGTTATGAGCTCTGTTTCCCCTAAATCAGTGTATACTTCACTGTCACCTATGTCCAGTCAACTGCTTCAGGCTACCTCTGATGTGGATATATCAGTTACAACCCCACCTTCTCAAGCTAATAAATTGGGCATCCATATTTCCTTACCTGGCATTTTTCATATATGGATACTAGTCATTGGGGAAGAACTGGGATCTAGATCACTGGGCAGCCTCTTGAGCACTGCCTGAGGGATCACTGGGCAGCCTCTTGAGCACTGCCTGAGGGATCACTGGGCAGCCTCTTGAGCACTGCCTGAGGGATCACTAACCAGTTTAGAGAATCAGGGCTGCAATTAGGAGCTCATTGTGTAGTAACTTCTGATTCAGTTATGTTTGCAATCCCTTTTCTACTCTCACCTGTTACACGAGCCTCTTGGATTGACTCCTAGGGGATGAATGCCTAACTCTTTGAGGTGTCCTAGCTCCACACGCAATCCCACCCACACCACAAGTGAATTATATGTGATACAGTGAATATTTCAAGCCTGATCTTCCCAAACCTACTCTCCAAATATAGTTAAAAAATTTTTAAATAGCTATTTTTATATGAAGTTCTTTTAGCTAAATATAAAAATAATTTGTAAATATAAGTTAGATGTCTATGGTGACGTGTAAAGTGGCTGGGGATGCTGCAAAAACAAATGATTTTTTTGGGGTACATCAAATATTAAAACAAGGGATAAACCAGAAGAGAGAAATATCAGAAACTTTCTCTCTTGACTCCTTTGTTTTGCTTAGAATAGAACATAAGTGGTGAAGAAAATTAAGGAAACAAGGGAAGGAAGTGTTCAGAGAAGAACTGAATACATTTAAATCTATTTCAACTTCATTTGACATGTTTCAACATGGTGGATGTACCCTACTTGGCTGTAGTTTGCAGGGGAGTCAACTGAGGGGGTGAGATTCAGAAGAATCCTAAAGGACTAGCTGCACCCAGGGACAAGAGCTACTCGTGATCCTGAGCAGCTGCGTTGGGGGAGGCGGGGGGAGGGGGTTCAACACCCTGTAACATGGCGTATGGGGTGTGCTGCACAAGCAGCTCTTCTCCACCTTCTTGTTGTATGGCCACAGACTGCTGTACATTTTTGCAATAAACACAACACATTTCCAGGCCCACTGGACCTCCAACAACCCCCTCAGCCTAGAACTAACATATTGTACAACCGTAGTTTAGACAGGGCGCCTCAGAGCTGGAAGGAAAGATGAAAAACACAAGGCACACAATTTGAAGAGAAACGAGAGTTCCAATTTCCAAGAGATCGTGAGCAAAGGGAAACATGTTCCGCTTGGACAAATGTAAAGTTCTTGCAGTTATAAATGCTGGGTAGGATATGCAGTTCTAATAGCACTGGCTGAACCGCAAAGGACAGACAGTTTCATTCCACGCATCTCAGGAACCGGAACAATGAACTCATGGGATAGCACAACAAAGCGCTTGGTACTTAAATACTCAAAATGAACGAGTGATTTTCAGTGAGGGAACATATCGGAATAACTCTTACTACCTCTCTCCTTCATAGAATACAAAGGTAAGAGTGATGTTAAACATATTTACGTCTTTAAACACGAGCACTGAGACTCAGACCTGGTTTAGCGGGGCTCTTTCCTGTGAACCCGCTGGTGGATGTGGAGGTTGGAGCTCTGGCTGAAGCCCTTCCCACACTTGCTGCACTCATAAGGCTTCTCTCCAGTGTGCACTCTCTGGTGGATGAGGAGTTTGGAGCTCTGGCTGAAGCCCTTCCCACACTTGCCGCAGTGATAGGGCTTCTCTCCAGTGTGGACCCTGAGATGGATGCGGAGGTCCGAGCTCTGGCTGAAGCCCTTCCCACACTCATAGCACTGGTAGGGCTTCTCGCCTGTGTGTATGCACCGGTGGATGTGAAGGTTTGAACTCTGACTGAAGCCCTTCCCGCACTCTCCACATTTGTAGGGCCTCTCTCCCGTGTGGACTCGCTGATGGATGTGCAGGTTAGAGCGCTGACTGAAGCTCATCCCACACTCACCACACTCATAGGGCTTCTCGCCAGTGTGCACGCGCTGGTGGATGTGCAGTTTGGAGCTCTGACTAAAGCCCTTCCCACACCTGTCACATTTATAAGGTTTCTCGCCTGTATGGACTGCGTGATGAATGAGCAGACTTGAACTCCTCGTGAAGCCCTTCCCACACTTGTCACACTTGTAAGGTTTCTCATCCGTGTGGACTGCCCGATGGATGAGGAGACTCGAGCTCCTGGTGAAGCCCTTCCCGCACTGCTCACATTTGTAGGGCTTCTCTCCTGTGTGGTCTCTCTGATGAAGCAGCAGTGCCGAGCTCTCACTGAAGTCCTCACCACACCGACTACATCTATAGCGTTTCTCTGCAGTGTGGATTTTCTCACGTGGATGGCCATCTGAGCTAGAGCTCAATATTTTCCCACAGTCATAACGGTTACAGGGTTTCTCTTCTGTGTGAGCTCTCTGATGACTACGACTGGCCACCTGTGATTTCCAACCACAAACCTCTTTGTGGTTACAGTCGAAGGGATCCAAGGATGCTTTCAACTGGCCATTCTGGCAGATTGCCTCACCAGTGAACAATGGTGGGACCAGTTCTGTTACATCAGACACAAGCTTAATCTGAAGGTTCTCTGAACAACGGTCCCTCGGAGGACTACTCCCCTCTGTCACTCTTCTCTCAGTGCTTTCTTCAGTTACAAACAGACTTTTGCTTTCCTGAGGATCCTGGGGCTTATTCTTACAGAACATCGCTGGGGAGTCCAGTGTGGCCACGTGGCCTGGAACTTTGAAAGACAACTATTCTTCACTTTCTATGTTTTTGAAACCATTACTTTGAAGAGTCACCATATGGCTCTTGTTTCTGGCAATATGAGAAGAAGCTTCTCCCCACTTTCGACATGGGGAAAGATCTAGTTCAGGGCTCTTGCATACTTCCCATTGAAGAGTCCCAATAGAATCGTGACTCCCAGTTATTGCATTGGCTCTCTCTCCCAAAATTAGCCAGCAGGAAAGCTCTTCATGTAACAGATCCCTTAGTCCTTTCTTTTGAAGATTCTCCACAGAATTTTCACTCAGGTCTCCTAGGGAACAAAAAGAATTCAGTGATAAGAACAAACAAAGGGTAGATGTCAAGATTTCAAACTGGAGTGCCTAAGGCCTGAAGATTTAGTAACTAGGAAAAAGTTCAGTCTTATCCTCATAGTCACGTCCTTTGGGTTAATGTTGGAAAGAGAGGAAGTCTGACTACACAAGACAGAAATCTTTTCTCTGCTTTTAAGCATGGCCAATGAAAGCATTCCTCCCCTAACCCTGCAGAACCCTATGAATCCTTGCCACAAATAACATTTCATTTCACTTTACTTCGTTTTATTTTAATTAAATTTGCATTTAATTGGTAATCCACTTTAATAGGTGCTAGGGATACAAGGAAGAAAATAAAAAAATCCTTTTGCTTAACAAGCAAGAGCCTATTGGGAAGAAAGAAAAGTATAGCAATAATGATGAGACCACGTAAGTGCTATGGTAGATGCATGCACAACCAATCCTGAAAGCACAGACAAGGGGCATTTGACCCAAACCTTGGGGTCTAGGGGAAGATTTCTGGGAGAAAATGTAAGGAAAAAAATAAAGTGAAATGTGGAGAGAAAATATGACACATTCAGGAAAACTGTAGGCAGCTTCTTATGAAGGATATAAAACAGGTACCAGGGGTAAAGAGTGTGCCCTGGAGAGGAAGCAGGAGCCAGAACAAAGGGCTTGGTGTGTACTATTAAGGAGTTACGGATAAAACCCTCAGGGATTTCAGGCTACTGAAGGATTTCAAATGGGAGTGAATGACTGACTTCATGATTATAAATAGCATCAGAAATAGGCAAGACTTTAGGTAGAGAGACAACTGCTGTAGCAAATCAGAAGAAGGGTGATAAGGCTGGTGGTTATGGAAAGAATGGGAGAGACATTCTAAATCACGTGACGACTAACTAAGCCTAGAAGGGAAAGAAGGCATCAAGCACGATTCCCAAGTTCCCTGTGTGAGTGACGGGGGATGGAGGTGCTGCACAAGAAGACAGGGAAAGCAAGAGGAAAAGGCTGGAGTGGGAAGGGAGGACAGACGACCAACTCAAAATCTGTCTGGTTTAATTTGTGGTGCTCCTGGAAGAGTCTTGCACTGTTCAGTAAGCAGTGAGATATATGAGTCTGGAAGGCCTGAGTCAGAACCGTGCTAGGAATACAGAGCTTACGCTTAATAGTATATATGTTGGTCAAAACAAGTAGAGTGAATATTACACTGAAATGACAAAAAAGCAATCTGTAATAGTCTTGGGAAAAAAGAAAGGTTTCCATCAGCAGAACAAAAATGCTGAGGAACTCCTAGATGGCAAAGAGTAGATGGATTATGATGACAGAGAAACTAGAAAAAAATGCAACACCTCAAATCATGTACAGGAGAAGACTTTGAAAGAGTAAGAAGTCTTCTCAGGAAGTCCTGGAAATTCAAATTCCAAACTCAGAATCAACAATTATAAAGTAAGAAAGGTTTATCTTGGAAATTCAGCTTTGTGTTCACATTAGGCATTTCAAACGGCAGGATGAGTTGTTGCTGTTAGCACCAACACTCTCCCAACCACCTTCTTCCCACAAAAAATCAAATATTGGGTGGCTAACAGAAGTGGCCCCATACAAAGCCTCAAGAACAGAATAAATGATCTGCTAAAGAAAGAAAGACTCCTCAGAGTATTAGTTGGGCTGAAGAGAGAAGCAGAAGTTAAGATAATGATGGGCCTGCAACAATGACAGTGTTGATTAAGGTACAAAAAGAAGCGGTGGACTCCACATGTGCCCCGGGTAAAGCCTCCAGGTAACCCCTGCAGTGGGATTTCTGATAAGGGAGACACCCCAGAGCTGGAGATCAAAGCAGGGCACGCCTCAGATAACTTACTGGCCTGAAGTGGCAACCTCAAAAAAGGGGTCTACACCACCACCATCTGGATTCTTGTTATATCCATCCCAAGTCCAGTCAGCAGAAGCGCCCCCTATGGGTAGAACACGCACGCAGCAGAGAGGGTCGGGCATCAGCTGAGGAGGAGCACTCCAGTGTCACAGTGTGAACATAAGACTTTCGGAAAAAATGAGACAGTAAAAAAATATAAGCAGACCAAAAAAAAAGTAGAAAACATCAATAAAGAGTGGCACAAACTCAAGTGAACAGAGGAAACAGAATTTAAAAGGTACGTAATTAAAAGTCCAGAGAAATCTGAGAGGATATCACATCTAGAAAAACAAGACAATAATAAAATATGGACAAGTTGTTATGAAAAATAATCAGAATTATTCTAAATTAACAAAAAGATCGAAAAAGATGATAATCGTAACAATTAAGACCTGCTGTGCCCATGGGAGCACTCAGGCACGGGTGGCACGATTTGATGTAAACTATTAAGACACCCATCTGACACAAGGGGAAACCAAGGCTGAAAAGCTTAAGCGACTCAGCTCACAGGTTAAGCTAAAGGGTTAAGTCTTTAGTAATTTTTATTTAGTAATATTTTAATTAATAGTATTTATTATTAATAGAGGTACTGTAGCAAAATTTTTTAAAATTACTTTTTTTCTGTTATTTCTTTCCCTTCATTCTATCTTCACAATATTCACAGACCTCCTAGAAGATGGACTTTTACTTTTATCTTTCCATCTGTCTATTGTATGTACAACCTCAGGACTTCAAGCAAAAAAAACCCCAGAAAACGCTAAAAGCACTCAGACAGAAACGCTAGGTTATGTGCAAATAAATGAGAATAATATTGACACTGAACTACTAATCAGCAATACTGGATACCTGAAGATAGCTGAGCAATATCTTCTAATTTTGGAGGAAAAGTGATTGTGAAATTCGCATTCTATTCTATATACAGCCAATCAATCATTTCACTGGGAGGAATAAATAGACATCTTTTCAGACAAGAAAGGATTTAAACAATTACTTAAACAATTACTCAGGAATGTACTGTAGCAAAATTTTAAAAATTCCTTTAAGAAAAAGATGATACGTGATACAAGAAACAAGTGAGCCAAGAAGTCAATCAAACAGACAATAAAGTTGAATCAATTGTTGATACATAAAAGAAAACAATAATAATTAACCAAAACTTTATAAAATAGTATGGAATGAAAATCTCCCCAAATAAAACATATTTAAAAAAGCAAGTATTGACTTTAGGAAAAGAAAAAAAGGCACAGTAATCATAGTATACTACTTGACTCTGCAGGAACAAGAATTACGAAGTCAAAGCAACATAAGCATTAATCACTGACGTGACTCTGACATAAATTCTTGAAAGGATGAGCATGTTAGGGGATGTAACGTAAAAGAGCTAAATGCTCATCTATGATATAAAGAAGTCAACAGAAAATATCAAGTATTGATAAATTGAAAAATAGCAGTATATCATAATATAATAAATTCAGATTAGAATTATGCTGAGGTGCCATTTGCCACCTGTTACGCTGGCAAAAACCCAAAGCCTGAAGACACACCTGCTTGTCAGTGTAAACTGGCATCACCCCCGAAGAAGGACATTTTGGCAATTATCTATCAAAATCACCAATGTATGCACTCAGCGTTCCAGCAGGGGGCTGCATTCCTCAGATTTCCAGACACAGCTGTGAAATGATATTTGCATGAGATTTACTCACTGCAGACGATTTGTGACAGCAAACGACGAGAACCTGGGTAGAGTGGAGTTAGGGACATGAAAGAAAGTTCTCACTGTGCACCTTTTTGTTTGTTTTTATTTTTGCAATATAACTTTAATAATTTGAAAACATTTAGTACATTTGGGAATCTTACTTTTATTTGCTACTCACGGATAATTTATTTTCTACCTTTCTTCAGCATGTACAAAATCCTCATTGTACATTTTTTTCCAGCTTTATTTAGGTATAATTGACAAGTAACACTGTCTACCTTTTTATGCTTTTTTTAACTAATGCATTTATTCTTTAAAAAAAGAAAACAAGTAGCTGCATATGTATAATATTTTATATGTATAATAATTATAAATTATTTTATTTTATATAAAATAATTTTGGAAATATGGACACAAACCCAGTAAGGAAAGCTGAAAGGACTGAAACTGAGTGCCTCTGAGAAGCCACACTGTGGACATGAGGAGCAGCAGAGCAGGGAAACTGGTTTTGCTTATAAGCCTTTTAGTACAATTTCTTTATCTAGGTGAATGCATTACTTTGTTTACAAAGTTGAAAAGTAACGGCAAATAGAAAAAGGAAAAAACAATAAAACAAAAACAGTGCAGTTTGGAGCAGTTAAATCATGAGGTGGGCCAAAATTATTAGATGGCCAAGGATACTAATTCCCCATCTGGCTGCACGCTATCCGGGAATGGCTGCAGAAATGACAGGTCTGTGCAGGTCAGCGGGGCAGGAATTCCATTAATGGTAAGTTTTATAAGTAGTAATGAATCCTTGTGATATTATTTAAAAAAAATATTTAAAATAGGGGGCTGGCCCTGTGGCCAAGTGGCTAAGTTTGCGCGCTCTGCTGCAGGTGGCCCAGTGTTTCGTCGGTTCAAATCCTGGGCGCGGAGATGGCACTGCTCATCAAACCACGCTGAGGCAGCGTCCCACATGCCACAACTAGAAGGACCCACAATGAAGAATATACAGCTACGTACTGGGGGGCTTTGGGGAGAAAAAGGAAAAAAAATTAAAAAATCTTAAAAAAATATTTAAAATATTATGAAAAATGAGTGTGTAATATTAGAAGAAAATGCTGACATAATGAGAAAAGAGGTCCTTTTAGCGGGAGTTAATACGACATGACAAAGATCTCTAAGACATACTGCATGAAATAGCCAGTTGAAAAACACATTCAGAATAATCTCATAAATTTTAACACATATATTTGTAATATGCATATATAGAATACACAGGAAAAATAGGATAAACAAACTATTATTAATGACGTCATTTCATATTATACCAATGTGTCTGAAGTTTTGAGATTTTTATATGTTGCTTTAAAAAAAGTCAGACAACTATGTTCAATTTTGTATCAATTAAAAAGGAAAACCTAGAGCAGAGATTGAAAGTGGAAGCACAGATCGTACTCCACTTTCGGCCCTCTGCAAAGAGCAGTCCCAGTGACACTGGGTAGATCAGATCGTACCGCTCCGTTGCTCCACTGGCTTCGCACAGAACTTAGCACCGTATACATGTCTTACCAGGGCCTCCAACGTCACAAGTGCGCAGGGCCTGCCCACCCCTTCTTCCCAGCTGCTCCCTGTCTTCTAGCCACACTCCTTCCTCCAGGTCTTCAGGTCTTCTCTTGCACTGTTCTATCTGCCTGGAATATTCCTCCCTTAACCAGTCACCTGTTTAATGCCTGCTGATCCTTTAGATCTCAGTTTAAATGTCACTTCAGAGGCCTTCCCTGAAACTTTCAACAACACATACGTCAGCCTCGTCCCATCCCATGCCTTCATTCTCTCAGAGCACACTGTTTCATCCTTCACAGGACTTATCAATTTATAGTAATATATCATGTTTACTTACTGTCTCTTCCGCAAGACTGTAAAAAATTATTTCTTCTCTGTTAAACTCCACAGCAGTCAATTTTTAAATCTTGACTATGTGCACACAGCACTGGAAGTATTAGATACATTGCTTTCCCTCCAGAAACCTGGCTGGAAACAAGGAAAATAAATCAGACTTGCAGATTCAATAGTTAAAAAAAAAAAAAAGCATACAAAAGAATATGTAATCAGGTCTAGGACTGTGAGATATAAATTGAAAGTTCTGAGAGAAAGCAGTCAAGTGGAAGAGATGGTCAAAGTTTTCACACAGGTAATGGACTTTGAATAAAACCTTAAACGACAAAATTCACCAGGAACCAGAGCACGGTAATCAAAGGTACCAGAGCAAGCGAGCATGGAAGACCTCCAGAGAACAGGCTTAGCTGGAAGGAAAGTAAACTCAGGATAGCAGAGAACAATGCTCCACAGGGGAGAGCAAGCACCAAGGGCCTCGAGAGCCAGGTGGGAGTTGAGAGGCTCTACACCAGCAACTGAAGGTCATGCCAGGCTTTTACCCAGAGTGACGTGGTAAATGGGAGGTCAGGGAGACAAGTCTACTTGCAAGATCCAACTTCAGCCTGAAGAATGATGTCAATAATCTAGCTGATTGTTACCATAATTCAAGCATTAAATGGACCCATTTCAGGGTGATATCTGGGGGACTTAAGAGTGTTACTAAATTTAAAAGAACTTAAAGTCAAAAAAGAATTATTGGTGAGAGAATTACACATACTGAGGATGGGGAGGGAGAAACTTAACGGCCTATTTCTAAACTAGGAGACTGGAGGGGTGGGCCTGGTGGCATAGTGGTTAAGCTCTCGCACTCTGCTTCAGCAGCCTGGGGTTTGTAGGTTCAGATACTGGGTGTGGACCTATAGACTGCTCATCAGGCCATGCTGTGGCGGCGTCCCATGTACAAAATATAGGAAGACTGGCAGAGATTACAGCTCAGGGCCAACCTTCCTCAAGCAAATAGAGGAAGATTGGCAACAGACGTTAGCTCAGGGCCAATCTTCCTCACTAAATAAATAAATAAATAAATAAAATAAACTAGGGGACTGGAGGAATGTTATAATTCCCCCAGAACTGGGAATATGAGAAGAGAAGTTAAAAGGGAAAGGAATTTTGAAAATTCTCAATACACTGAATTTGAAGTGACACTGGATAGTCAAGTGTAGGTATCCCATAGCCAAGAAAATACACAGGAACAGAGTTTAATATGAGGAGAGGAAATAAAGCCATTAGGGTTATTGAAATAGAAAGGATAGTCAAGGCCATTTAAATGTACGATAGCTCTTGGATGGAGGCAGACAAGTATACATATCTAGCATGCATTCTCAGCAGGGCACTATTGCCTCCAAGGTGGTGAGAATTGGTTCTTAGAGGGCAGTGGTGGTAGTAAGAAAAAGAGTGAGAAACTGACATACAGTGATCAAAGAGCAGGGCCTTTTGAGATTTCCAAAGTTAGAGGAAAGACTGAGAAATACGCAGAGAAAAGGAATAAAAGAGAGGCTGGAGGAAATAGGAAAACTATGATTTCATACAAGTCAAAAAATTTTAAGATCAAGGTGAACACTATCAAAACCATGCAAAACATTAACAATAGTAAATGCTCTGAAAGACATTAAAAAAGGAAAAGCTCTGAAAGGCACAAAAGTTTACTAGTGACTTCCAAGTGAGCAATTTTGGTCCAAAGATAGAGCACCGGCACTAGGTTTATATAAAGAAAATGGAAACGCAGGACTCTCCCCACCTCCAGGTACCACTTCCTTCTGGGTTGATCCCCTCACTCCCCAGGTTTGGCTGAAAATAACAGTTCAAGAGCCACAGTTTCTAAGGGAAGAGAACCATGTGGATTGGGACAGGAAAAAACCCTGAAAGCCATGATCGCAAGATCCTTCTCTTTGGTCGTTTTTATAGAATGTCTGATTTTACTACAAAATGGCAGTTTCACATGGTTCAACCTGGGAGGGAGACATGCATCTTCCCATCTAATTAAAAATTCTTTATCAGCATCTACTTTTTTTTTTGTGAGGGAGATTGGCCTTGAGCTAACATCTGTGCCAACCTTCCTCTATTTTATGTGGGATGCTGCCACAGCATGGCTTGATGAGTGGTGCTAGGTCCGTGCCTGGGATGCGAACTGTGAACTCCAGGCCGCTGAAGCGGAGCATGTGAACTTAACCACTACGCCACTGGGCTGGCCTCTATCAGCATATTTTTAATGGCCACATATTCTTCTCTTGTATGATCCACAATAAATTGTATAACCAATCCCTTCTGATACATTTGGTGAGTAACTTTTCACTATTTTAAATGATTCTATAATGACTCATCTTTGTACACAATTTTCAGTTGGACTTAAGTCTAGATACCTAAAAATGAATTATTACATCAAAAATGTTTAAGGCTCTTTGACTCAAGCGGTCAAAATGTTTTTGAGAAAAACCATATCAATTATACCCCTATGTATCGCTAGGGAATGAGGTTTTGTCTCTCCAAAGTACCGTCGTATCTTCAGAAGGGGAGACGGATGCATCCCTGAAGGTGGAAGAAAAGCAGCAGTGGGGAGGAGGTGTTGCAGGACAGGGGAGGTTTAATGAAGTCTAAGCAAAGATGGTGCAAGACCAATGTGGGGAAAATGAGGGAAAGATGGAGTACAGATAAGAAGGTCAGCGTGAATGGGGAAGACCACAAGCTTCTGAAAAGGCAGAATGGGGAGGAAACGAGTAGATAAATGTTGGTCAGTTCGTGGAAACTGAGGCCTCAGCTGTCTCCAGAGACCAGAGAACTTCAAAGAGAACTCCAGGAACAATTAAAAAGGGACTCCTCTTTCATGCGTTAGCCGGGGCTCACAACTTGCCACGATGCTTAACTGGTTCTTTTTCATCAAGTTCATTCTCCATTATTTAATGATCTTCAGTTTCAACTTGCTCCAACTGAGAGGTCACATCTGGGAAACACAGAGAGTGGGTGACTGTGCAGAAAGCTAAATCAGTCCCAAACCCTGGCTTATCAGGGATGGACAAGGTATGGTTTCTGAGACGACTCAGTAAAGCTACCATTCTCCAATTCTTACCAAGCAAAGTTCTTTAGTGCTTAGAACAATCAGAAACATCCTTTTGTGCCAAAGAGAAACTAGGGAACTCTGATTTCTGAACCACAACTCCTGGAGCCCCATTACTATTTAAAATGGAAGAAAAAAAACTCCCAAGGACAGGTGTCCAGGCTCATGTTCTGGCCCATGAGACCAAGTGGCTCGAGTTTTCCAGCACCACAGCTCTGCGCGCTTCCTCTGCGTAGGGTCCCAGCAATCCCACCACACCTCAGTTACTCGACCGTTTCCGGTTCCTAAAACATTAAGCGCATTCCTGCTCAACCAACAACCACCTGCACAAATGCTCTGGAAGGAGGGAGAGGTTGGTAGCACTGGAAAAGATGAGAAGGGTACAAAAGTGTGCAGTTCAGGGATCTGAGGGATCTAAGTCAAGTTTTGTCAGAAAATTTTTCTTTTCTCATCTACATTGCTACTTCCATCCAATTCCTTCCCCTCTTGCTCACAACTCACCCAAGCTCAAGCTATCCAGCTACCGAATCTTTCCTTTCCACTGCCATCTCATGGTCATTGCTGAGTTGTCCTTTCCCTTCATTCCCACTATTATCCTGACAACCTCAACACTCCTGAGAACAAGTTACCCAACTCTCTAACCTCACATTTCTTAATCTCCTTAGGGTTGATGATCTCTGCCTCATTTCATCAAACTCAATAACCATAATCAGGCCCATTTCACGATTTGGATCACTCTGCCTTTGAAGGATTAACCTCTTAATATCCTACACCTTAAAAACATCTTCCTGGGGCTGGCCCAGTGGCATGGTTGTTAAATTCACACGCTCCACTTCAGCGGCCTGGGGTTTGTGGGTTCGGATCCCTAGTGTGGACCTAGTGCTGCTCATCAGGCCATGCTGTGGCAGCATCCCACATAAAATAGAGGACAATTGGCACAGATGTTAGCTCAGCAACAATCTTCCTCAAGCAAAAAGAGGAAGATTGGCAACAGATGTTAGCTCAGGGCCAATCTTCCTCACAAAAAATACACATACACACACACACACAAATCTTCCTGTTCTTTCTGCTCTTCCTCTTCCATCACACCTGCCTTGTCAAGATCACCATCCTTTAACCTTTCCTTTTTCTCCTCTCAGCCAAAGCAGACTTCTGACCTCAAGTTTTTCCCTAGTCGTATCAATCATATATCCTTTCTCCCTCTAAACTAAGTAGTTGAACATTCCTGGAAAAATCAAAATAGCATATAGACACATAGCCATAAAATACTCTTCTCAGGTATTCCCATCTAGCCCCTTTGGCTTAAAATATCACTGACTGCCAAATACTTACCGCCAGCCCTAACCTTTCCCCTCAACTCCAGGCTCCAACTTTCCACCTAACATCTACACTTGCATGTCTAAAAGGCACTTAAAACTTAACAGGCCCCAACAGAACTCTTGCTCCCAACAATCTCCGTCAACATCTGCTCTTGCCTAGTCGTCCTCATGTTAGTAAATGGCCACATGATGCACCCAATTCCTCAAGCCAAAATCCTCGAAGTAATTTTGATTCTCTTCTCTCTTCCTCACATTTTGTCTAACACCAAGTGCTATCAACTCTACCTCTAAAACACATCTGAATCTACCCACTTCTCTCCATCTTGCACTATTATTGTCACGAGTTCCAGCCATCATTAACTCTTACTTGCACCAACCTCCTAATTTGTCTGCTACCACTCCTGCTCCCCAACACAATGAATTCTCCACATAGCAACCAGAGTGATCTTTTAAAACACACACTACATCAAGTGTGATACCCTCCAAAGACTTTTCAATGGACATCGAGTAAAATCCAGAGTCTTCATCTTGGTCTACAGGGCTTTACAGACTGGGGCCTGTCAATTTTCCAAACTCAGCCCTAGTCGCTCCTCCCTTATGTGTCACACTTGGCCCCAGTGACCTTGCAGGTGCTTGACCACATCAAATGCATCTCAACTTAGGGCCTTTGCACTGGCTGTCCCTCTGCCCACAATGTTCTTTTTCTGATCTTCACATGCCTGGTTCCTTATCATTCAGATCTTAGCTGAACCGCCACCTCCTCAGAGAAGCATCTCCTTGACCATCTAACCCAGAGTAGCACCTAGTAACTATCACTTCTCTGTTTTAATTTCTTTGTACTACTTATGCCTTATGTCATTTTCTAATTTACTCATTTGCTTTCTTATTTACAGTCTGTCTCTCCCCATGAAGACACAGTTTCCCTAAGAACAGAGAGGCTGTCTGGTGTGTTGATGGCTGCATCCCCAAGGCCTCAAGCAGGGACTGGCAAATAAAAGGAGTCCAAATATTTATCTAGTTAACTTCACAGTGAGTCTGGTTCCCTCCAGGGTTCTGTCAATGGAAGAACACTTCTCAAATTGCCTCTGGTGAAGAACCAATTCCTTTTAAAAAATTTCTAATATGTCACAGACTGATACTTTTGTAAAACATAATAATTACTACAAAATAAAAACCCAGACATATAAAATATCAACACCAATTTTTTAAAATCATTAGATTTAATGGACATAAAAGTTTTAAACACTTACTCTCAATTTCCTTGTGTCTTTGCAGACTGGCAACAAGCTGTTTGTGGACTGGCAGCAGTCTACAGGCCACACTCTGAAAAGCAGAGGATAGAATATACACAAAACGACTGAGAGCCAGGTGAAGCCCAAAAGAGCAGCTCACCTCTGGCCAGGGGAGTGCCCAGCAACCTTCAGAAGCGCAGGCACCTTGGGCTGGAGGCTGAAGGGATCCCACACACTCCCTCCTCAGGAAAGAGCACAACCAGGCTGCCCCCAGGAGTGACACAACTACCCTATTCGCCACCAGTGGAGAAGGCAGCAATGAGAGAAAGTGTTTCCTCCCAAGCTCTCCTCTCAAGGTCACAGGTCTCTACTGTGTCTGAGGAAGAGGGATGAGATTGGGCTAGAGAAGCCTGCAGGTCCCTGCAAGGTGGGACGAAGGAGTTAAAGTGGAGGGCGCTGCCTTAGACCGCCATAAATATACTTGTTAGTACAACAGGGCCCGTGAATGTCAAGTGGTTGGATGAGCCACTTCTCTCACCCAGACTTTTTCTTCTCCACCTCAGGGAAAAAAGACTACTTTCTGTCCAAGGGTCACCACCCCTATGCATTCTACATGGAATCCTTTCCTCCCTTCTGAGAGTCAAGTCCATCAATTATCTTTTTTCCCTTTTATTTTTAATCTATCTTCCACCCAGTCATCTGGATTGTCTAAGACTCCTTCCTTACCTCAACAGTATTCAAACCACTTCAGATCCTGTCAATTCTCTCTCCTAAATCTTCCTCCAATGTGTTACCTCTTCTTTATTCCCACTGCCACTGTCCTATCCTAGGTGAGGTCCTCATTTCTTACCTAGATCACAACAATTCCTTATCAAGTCTTCAAAATACAAGTTTTGTCATCTTGCAATCCGTAGATTGGACAGTCAGAGTTATTCATTTATTAAGATCCCACAGGTTAAGTGGTGGGGAGAATTCCATGCTGAGAACAGAAAGAATATGTGGATGGACTACCAACTTTGTGGTAGTCTGAAAATTCCAAGATGAGAAATGGGATGACAGTGGACCACAAGAAAGGAATCAGTGTGACAAGGGAAAGGGAAAACAGCAAGAAAGGAGTGGTTCTGCGAAAGCAAGACAAAGTTGGGAATGAAAGCACCTGAATAGTGAATAGTCTCCCCTGGTGTCAGTGGGGCTAACGAGTCACCCCAAGGTAGAACTCAGGCTTACTGTGGGAAAGAGGACTCAGCATCCTGAAGCCCGACCAAAGTGGAAGGTCACAGGACCCGTAGTTTCCTGTTCCCATCCAACGAATGTCAAACTCCTCAAATCTACATACACGTGTGGCTTTCCACTTCCTCTCCAGAGCCCATCCCTGCTAGCTCCAACAATTTACTCAGGAAACAGTAATGCAGAAGGCAGGAGGCAGGCAGGAACTGTAGTCACCCAGGATTACCTGCAGTGATCCAAAGGTCATGCTCTAGTCCAGAATATCCCTTTACACATTTCTTCTGCCCTGACTTATATTTCTCCCATCCATTTTGGGAATCCTTTGTTTCAGGACAACCAATAACCTCCTTTCTGAAGCAGAAGGCTAAGTTAAATGCCTCCTCCTTCAAGATCTTATAGCATTTTCCACATACCTCTACTATAGTTATTAAATCTATCTCCCAAATTGGCTATAAGATTCCAAAGGATAGGGGCCATGCTCAACTAATCTTTAAATCCCCACCAACTAGCACAACTGATACAGAATCAAATGATAAATAAATTCACATTCAACTTAATGAAATTATACAAGTAAAAACCTTGAGATCATCAAACTCAACACTCTAATCTTACAGATGAGAAAACCAAGGTTCATAATGGGGAAGTGACTTACACAAGGTCACAGAGGGAGGGAAGGGTTAAATTGGGATTCCTCCCTTTCAGCAGACTCAAGGACAATGTCTGGTACATAGGAAACACTCAGCAAGTGTTGAGGGAATGAAGGGTTTTCTTTAAATTCAAAAAGTTATTAACATATGTCAGAATCTCAATTTTTCACTATACTAGCAATTTCCACCTTCATCATAAATAATCTTCATCAGGGACCAGATAGAAGAGAAGGAAGGAAAATATAGAGAGCACAGGGTCTTACTCATGCTAATCTCCCTTGAAGTCCTCAGTTACTTTTTAAGGCACAGAGACAGAACGCTCTCAGTACCTTGAGGCAGGCTACTGTCCTCTAAACAAACTGATTTTTATAAGAGCTCATGGTCTCTTCCTATATATGTGAGGACTGTATTTGCCAAGACCAAAAAGATGGTCTTGCTACCTTACACCTGTCAGAATATAATTAACCAGACAAAAAAATAACAACTGTTGGAGAGGATGTATAGAAAAGGGAACCCTCATACACTGCTGGTGGGAATGCAAACTGGTACAGCCACTATGGAAAACAGTATGGAGATTTCTCAAAAAATTAAATTAAAAATAGAAATACCATATGACCCACCTATCCCTCTACTGGGTATTTATCCAAAGAACTTGAAATTAATAATTCAAAGAGACTTATGCAACCCTGTGCTCACTGCAGCATTATTCACAATAGTCAAGACGTGGAAGCAACTCAAGCGCCCATTGACTGATGATTGGATAAAGAGGATGTGGCATATATATACACAATGGAATACTACTCAGCCATAAAAAAGGACAAGATCGTGCCATTTGCAACAACATGGATGGACCTTGAAGGTATTATGCTAAGTGAGAATAAGCTAGACAGAGAAAGATACACACTGTATGATTTCACTCATATGTGGAAGATAAATACATGGATAAGGAGAATAGAATAGTGGTTAGCAGAGAGGAAGGTGGTTGGGGGTAGGGCAAAAGGGGTACAGTGGCACATTTATATGGTGACGGATAAAAACTAGACTATGAACATGGTGAACATGATGCAGTCTACACAGAAACTGATATATAATAATGTACACCTGAAATTATACAATAAGCCAATATGACCTCAATAAAATAATAAAAAGATGGTCTTGCTGGTGGCGTTGTTAAGAACCAATTATTTTTTCCTTAAAATCCAGTCTGACATTTTATTCAAATAACTTCTGGTGTGATGACCTGTTTAGCCATGGAGAAGGAACTGCATGGAGTTAGAAAACATGGGGTTTCCTTCTGACTCTGTGGCTCTCTGCAACAAAGCACACGGTGCGTCTCCTCAGCTCCCTCAGGATTAGAGCTCTGCTCTGCAAAATGCCAGCAGCACAGCAGCGAGGAGGCTGGCTGGCCTCCTCCATTTCAAACATTTTATAATTCTAAGTGCCAATCTTGAGGTGCCTTTCTAGAAATGGCTTTATGGAGACAAATGAGAAACTGCTTTTAAAAAAAGTGCTACTCGGTAATTTAAGAGTTTAATGTACCAATTAAATAAGTAGATACGTTGGTAAAGGGAACAAAGCAATCAGAGCATAAAAGATGACTCATCTCACCTATCTTAGTGACACTCACATCAGTATGCAGAGAAATACTTCACAATAAGTGCAACAAATCTTTGGATGCACAAAGATCAACAGATAAAAAAGGAGTAAAATTCTCCTTTTAGCAGATCTGGGGGTTGGTGGTGCCTAGGAACCTTAATTCTCAAAGAACACCACAGACAATTCCGATGAATAGCTTGGTTGAGGAGCATCTCTAGGAGTGATCTGGTACCTACTGTGCTATTTAACAAACTTTCTTATGTTTTTCACTCTTTCATGTTTCAAAAATGATTATCATTAATGTGCCTACTTTTTTCCCGTACACATATTCTGCTCGTGAAGAAAAGCACCATAGTTTATACAGTAGCCCCCATTATCCATGGTTTTGCTTTCCATGGTTTCACTTAGCTGCAGTCAACCATGGTCTGAAAATATTAAATGGAAAATTCCAGAAATAAACAATTCATAAGTTTTAAATTGCATCCCATTTTGAGTAGCATGATGAAATCTTTCACCATGCTGCTCCACCTTGCCCAGGACATGAATCATCTCTTTGTCTAGGATATCCACGCTGCATAGCTACCCGCTACCTGCCCAGTAGTCACTTGGTAGCCGCCTTCTCCCAGATGGACTGTTGAGGTATTGCAGTGCTTGTGTTCAAGTAACCCTTACTTTACTTAACAATGGCCCCAAAGCCCCAGAGTAGTGATGCTGGCAATTCAGATATGCCAAAGAGAAGTTAATGTTGTTAATCTCCTCCTGTGCCTAATTTATAAATTAAACCTTATCACAGGTATGTACATATAGGAAAAATCATAGTATACATAGAGTTTAGTACTATCCAAGGTTTCAGGCATCCACTGGGGGTCTTAGACTGTATCCCCCACGGATAAGGGGGGACTAGTGTAATTCCATTTGTTTTCCTGAGGCCACTTACTACTGGACTGAGCATGTAATATCTTTGAATGACTTTTTAGTGAAAGAAAAATGTCTGGCAGGAAAAAGCAGGCTTTGAGAGAGTGGACCAGGCAAAGAAGCAGTGTGGAGACTTTGAATAAAAGCACATAGCCCAGTGCTCTGGGGAGAGGACCAAGCTCACGGAGGGAGGGTGGTTCAGTGAAAAATGATGTGGAATTTAAAGTCAGTAGATACTGGTGCGGATTCTGGCAACATCATCTGATAGCTATATGCCCTTCGTGTATTAATGTTCCTAAACCCATATTTATGAAATACTTATATCTCACGCTGAAGCCTGACAATAAAGAGAAAAACAACACACAGAACAAAGACAGGACGTGACACCAGATAGGCACGCAATTAATGCTGATGTCCTTCTTTAGTCCCAAGAAAGAAAGGCTATGTCCATTCTCAGAGAGATGGTATTTCTGGGGAGAAGAAACCCCAACTCACCTGGAACTTGGTCATTTCCTCCTCTCAGGAAGGAGACAGTCTTGGAAAGGTAGAGTTAGGGAAAGAGGAAGAGCCATGAAAATCAAGT
The DNA here is from genome assembly GCF_021613505.1 of Equus quagga. Classification (NCBI taxonomy): domain Eukaryota; kingdom Metazoa; phylum Chordata; class Mammalia; order Perissodactyla; family Equidae; genus Equus; species Equus quagga. Next base: position 115,089,395 of record NC_060268.1, read on the forward strand.
CCACCTTGCAGGACACAGACTAGCCAGTCCAGCAAGGCTGTGGGAAAAAATTCCTCAGCTCCCGCTCCTAACCCCTCTGTCAGCCCATCGCACGCCCTCTCCCCAGAGGCCGCCCTCGGCTCCCCACGCCGCACCTCCCTCACCTTTCTCCGTAGGGCTTTGGATCAAGCCGGCCAAGCCGTCCCCCACAACCCCGCCCAAACCCACGAGGCTAAGTAAACTCTGCAGCCCCCAGCAGCTCTAAGATGTGTCCATTTCCTCAGGCTTTCCGGTTTCTGCCCTAAAGTTCTAGTCAGAGCAGTAAGATGTGTCGCTTCTCGGGATGCATTTCGACTGCCCGAGACGCCTTCCCCGACCTGACTCGTTTCAGGAGTGCAGAGGCTCAGATGCAGCCTCCTTTTAGCGAGGACAGCGCTGTGGGGACAGAAACCTCGGTCCCTCACAGGAGCCCCTCTCGGTCACCTAACAACCACTGAAAACCTCCTTGAATAAAGCCAATCCCTGCCGCGGAAAAGGCCGATGTGGCCAACTACGAAGCCCCCAGGCTGGCCAAGGCCAGAGCTCGGTCAGGCGGGAGGAGCGCCCCTTGGGGTCGGGGCCAGTTCAGCGCTCTGGGACGCCTCGTCCCAAGTGACCGCAGCCCGGCCACGGGGACGCAGCAGCGGCCGCGGCGCTCGGATACACGTGCGGCCCGGAACTACAACTCCGCCAGGTCGCACGCCCTCCCACGGCCGCCCCGCCAGGCCTCCAGCGCCTCCCCCGCGGCACTCCCATGGTCCGACGCCTCCCTGCAGGCGCTGGCGCCGCACGCGTCTCACCTCCCACGTGGGAACCGACACCTGGCAGCGCAGGATTCCGGATACTGACCCGCGCCCGCGCCTAGCGCCCAGAACTACAAATCCCAGAAAGCCGCGGGCGGGCCACGCCTACTTCCGGCGCCCTCTTCTGGCGCTGATACCCGCCCTCACGAGGCGCTGCGTCGAGGGTGGGTTCGTAATGAGGTCGCTGCGGCTTGTGGTTGTTTGTTAGCGAATAGTTTATTAACATTATCCTGTTTTTATTTTTTTTAGTACATAGGCGTAAGAATTATTTTAAGAGTATCCATTAAGGTGTTTTCGTTTTGTTAAAGTGCTAGTGGGGGAAATGAACTTAGATGTCAGCCATAATTTCGTCTTTACCTTTAAAAATATTCTAAAATAGCTTTGTGCCCCTCGGGATCTCCGTCTCACGTCCGAAGTTCATTTATTTAGGAAACATTATTTGAAGGCATACTGTGTTCCAGGAACTGTTAAAGATACTTAAACAAAAATCTCCCATGTTTTCTTGATCCCGCTGTAATTAGGTTTTGTTCCCTACCAATCCAGTGTAAAATCATTAATTTCAACAACCTAGGTTCAAAATATATAAATCAGAAACTTTTAGAACAGGAGAAATTGACAGTTACTATCATAGAGGGGTATTTTGAGATATCTCTTACAGAAAAAATCAAGTCAATAAAAATCTGCTTGGGATATAGAAAAACAGAAAAACACAGTTAACAAGCTTGATTTAATACGTAGATATAGTACAGTAGACCCCAAATCAGGAGATAACCATTTTTTAAAAACATGAAACAGTACAAAAATTGATCCCATTAATGATCTAGTAAGGAAGAAGAAAGACAAGAATGGCAGGCAGCCCAGTTAGCAGTGAAAAATCCTGATTCTGTCTGTCTTTTAATAAATTAAGCACAATAATTAGCATATATGTGCCAAACACTATACCTTTATCTCCTGTAATCTTTCCATACACCCTAATGAGGTAGGTAGTGTGACCCCATTTTATAGCTTTTACATTTTAAAGGCTTTAAGAAGCATAATGTCTCATAATAAGGGGCAGAGGATGTATTCAAACCTAGGTTTTTTTCTTAGAATCCAGAGCACAAAGTTCTTCGCAGTTGACTCCTTTTATTATTACTCTGCTTTTTTCAAATCCTTCTCTCCTCCAAGACTTGGTTTTCTCATTTATAAAATGGAGTCAGTAACCACAGCCCCCTTCACTGAGACCCCCAGGAAGGCAAAGTAGGCTAAAGTGTTTTAGAAACTTTCCAGTGCTCTCTAGGGTTGAAGGTGATTATCACTGAAATGTGGTGCTCTGTACTTAGAAGATGTCAGGCGGTATTTGTAGGGATGAGTTGAGGGGCCTTGGCAGTGGTTAGTGTGGGGACAAAGACAGTCACATCGTATTCTGTAATTTAGAATCCCTAGAGAATGATCACATTTTCTCACTTTATACAGGGTGGTGGTGGGAGCTTGGGATGTGTGCTGAATGGCATTCTCCTGACAGTGGTCAACCTTCCCACAAACATATACCCATTATTCTTTCATACAAACTGTAGACATACACACAGTCTGTACCCTCTCAAAGCATGTTCCCACACAACCATAGTCATTTGTAGCATGTATTCACCCATTATTGCCTGTATATTGCATTATTCCCATTTTTTTCAGTTCATATATATTTAAAACTTTTTATTTTAGAATAATTATGGATTCACAGGAATTTGGAAAAAATGTATAGGGAAGTCTCTTCACCCTTTACCCAGTTTCTCTCTATAGTAATGTCTTGCATAACTAAATTTTGTAATTTTCAGGATTAGACCCTGTATATATTTTGTTAAGTTTATACCTAAGTATTTAAGTTTTTTAGGAGGATCATAAATGATAGTGTGTTTTTAATTTTAATTGTCATGTGCTTGTTCTTTAGCGTATAGCAAATCAATTGATTTTTGTCTGTTGATCTTGGATCCTTTGACCTTGCTGAACTCACTTAGTGGTTATAGGTGGGTTTTTTTAAAGCTTCCTTGACATTGTCTACATAGACAGTTGTATCATCTACAAATAGAGACAGTTTTCCTTCTTTCTTTCTGATCTGTATCCCCTTTATGTTTTTTCTTACCTACTGCCCTAGCTAGAACTTCCCGCACTATGTTGAATAAGAGAGGTGGGAGCAGACATGCTTGTTTGTTACTGATCTTAGGGATAAAGCCTTGTCTTTAAGTGTGATGTTGTTTTAGGTTTTTAGCAGTTTGAGGAAGTTCCTTTCTATTCATGGTTGGCTGAGCATTGTTATCATGAATAGCTGTTGGATTTTGTCTAATGCTTTTTCTATAACAATTGATTTGGTCTTAATATTTTTCTTCTTTAGTCTGTTGATATGGTAGACTATACTAATAGGTTTTCAAATATTGAACTAGTCTTGCATACGTGGAAAAAATTCCACTTGGTCATGGTGCATAATCTTTTTTATACTTTGCTGGATTTGATTTGATATTTTGATGAGGATTTTGTATCTAAGTTCATGAGAGTTATTGGTCTGTATTTTTTTAATTGTTGTTTTGATACTGTCTTTGATTTTGGTATTAGGGTAATACTCGCCTCATAAAATGAGTTGGAAATGAAAATGAGTTTCCTCCTCTTTTATTTTTTGGAAGAGATTGTGTAAAATTTATGTTAATTACTCTTTAAATGTTTGGTAGAATTCTCCAGTGAAACAGTCTGAGCCTACAGATTTCTTTTTATTTTAAATTACAAGTTAAGTTTCTTTAATGGTTTTATGACTATTCAGATTATCTATTTTATTTTGGTTTGGTTTTGGTCTTTCTGGTTCTCAAGGAACTGGTTCCTTGCTTCGAAGTTGTCAAATTTATGAACGTAGAGTTGTTAGTAGTATTCCTCTTTTTCCTTTTTATTGACTGCAGGCTTTATGGCGATATCTTCTGGCTTGTTCCTGGTGTTGGTGATTTGTGTCTTCTCTCCTTTTATGCTAGGGATTTATCAGTTCATTGATTTTTTTGAAAAACAAGTTTTATGTTTCGTTAATTTTCTCTTTTATCTGTTTTCAATTTCATTTGTTTCCTTTTCTTATGCTTTCGTTGTATTCATTTTCAGTTTGTTGGGATAGACTCATAGATTATCATTTGAAACTTTTCCTCTTTTCTAATATAAGCATTAAGTGCTAAGGATTTCCCTCTCAGTACTATTTTAGCACAAATTTTGACATCCTATATTTTCATCATGAAGTTCTATTTATTGTTTTTAATTTCCTTTTAGTTTTCCTCCTTAGAAGTGAGTTGAAGTGTTTGAAGATTTTCCTGTTGTCGTTCTATTATTGATTTATAGTTTGATTCCATTATCTCAGAGACTGTCCTTTGTGTGATTTCAATTCTTTTAAATTTGTTGAGGTTTGTTTTATGACCCAGGATATGGTCTATCTTGGTGAATGTTCTATGGGTGCTTGAAAAGAATGTGTATTCTGCTGCTGTTGGATGGAATGTTCTATAAATGTCAATTAGATCTTTTTGGTTGATAGTGTTGTTCAGTCATTCTGTATCTTTGCTGATTTCCATCTCGTAGTTCTAACAATTGCTGAGAGTATGGTGTTGAAGTCCCCAACTGTAATTGTGGGTTTTTCTACTTCTCCTTTCAACTCTATCGGTTTTTGCTTCATGTATTTCAAAGCTACTTTTTGATGCATACACATTTATGACCACTATGTCTTCCTGATGGATTGATCCTTTTATCATTACATAATTTTCATGATGTATCTTTTTCCACTATTTTACTGTCAACCTACATATATCATTATGTTTGACGTGAATTTCTTGAAGAAAGCATATAGTTGGGATATTTTTTTAAAAAAATCCATTGTGCCAATACCTGTCTTATTTATTTATTTATTTTGAGGAAGATTAACCCTGACCTAACATCTGCTGCTATTCCTCCTCTTTTTTGCTCAGGAAGACTGGCCCTGAGCTAACATCCATGCCCATCTTCCTTTACTTTATATGTAGGGTGCCTGCCATAGCGTGGCTTGTCAAGCAGTGCCATGTCCACACCCAGGACCGAGCCAGTGAACCCTGAGCTGCTGAAGCAGACCATGTGAACTTAACCGCTGCGCCATGGGGCTGGCCCCTCCTCTCTTTTTTTCTTGAGGAAGATTGGTCCTGAGCTAACATCCATGCCCATCTTCCTTTACTTTATATGTAGGATGCCTGCCACAGCATGGCTTGACATGGCTTGCCAAGTGGTGCGTAGGTCTGCACCCAGCATCTGAACTGGCAAACCCTGGGCTGCCAAAGTGGAATGTGTGAATTTAACCCCCGTGCCACCGAGCTGGCCCCAATACCTGTCTTTTGATTGGCATATTATGCCATTTATATTTAGAGTAGGTATTGATATGTTAGGGCTGTGTGTCATTTTATTTTTTGTTTGTTCTTGTTTAGTTCTTTTCTTTTTCCTGCTTTCATGTGGGTTACTTGAAAGTTTTGATAGTTCCACTTAAAATTTGTATAATGCTGTTGATATATTGCTTTGTATAGTTTTTTTAGAGGTTGCTCTAGTATTACAATATACATGTGTAACTTATCACAGTCTACTGGTATCAGTTTTTTGCCACTTTGAGTGAAATGCAGAAACATTACTTCCTTTTACCCCCCTGTTTAAAAAATATAGTTGTATTAAATATTTCCCCTAGGTACATTGAACACTGTATCAGATGATGTTATAATTTTTGCTTCAACTGTCAGCTAGGGTTTAAGAAACTTGTGAGGGAAACAGCAGTATATTATATTTACCCCCCATTTTTACTCATTCCTTTGTTCTTCTTTCTTTTCTGAAGTTCTGAACCCTATTTTATTATCATTTCCTTTCTGTTTGAAGAATTTTATTTTGCCATTCTTTAAGGGTATGTCTACTAATGGTAAATTCTCCTAGTTTTCCTTCATCTGAGAATGTCTTTATTTCCCCTTCCTTCTTCTTTGTTTTTTTTTGTGTGTGTGAGGAAGATTGTCCCTGAGCTAACATCTGTGCCTGTCTTCCTCTACTTATAGATCAGATGCTGCCACAGCATGGCTTGATGAATGGTGAGTAGGTCCACACATGGGATCTGAACCTCTGAATCCCAGGCTGCTGGAGGGGAGGGCACAAACTTAAGCACTATGCCACTGGAATGGCCCCTCCTTCACTGGCTATAGAATTTGGTATTTACAGTTCTTTCACTACTTGAAAAACGTTGTGCCACTTCTTTCTGGCCTTTGTGGTTGCAGATGGGAAATCCCGTGTCATTTTAATTGGTGTTCCCCTCTATGTAATATGTTGTTTCTCTCCAGCCTTTTTTCTAAGATTTTTTCTTTTAGATTTTCAGAAGTCTGATTATGATGTATCTTGACATGGATTTCTTTGCATTTATCCTATTTGAGATTTGTTCAGCCTCATGGATCTGTAGGTTTATGCTTTTCATCAAATTTGAGACACTTTCAGCCATTATTTCCTTCAGATTTTTTTAAGCCCACACTTTCCTTTCCTCCTGGGACTCTAGTGATAGGAATGTTAGTTTTTGGTTTTTTTAAAAATAAACACAGAGGTCCCTGAGGCTCTGCTAATTTTTTCCCATTCTCTCTGTTTTCATATTTGGTAATTTCTATTGGCATGTTCATTATATGCTGTACCCACTCCATGAGCCTTCCAGGGGATCACTAGGGATCACAGTGGAGTGGTGAAAACCCAGATTCCATAGGAATCCCCATCAGTATTGAGCCTTGGAAGTCTGTGAAGAGAAGGGCAGTACACAGACTTAGAAGCAATTGCTCTGAAAAGCTGAGAGTCCCTGGATTGCAGTAAAGCAAGCAAGCAACTGGCCTGAAGCTCGGGTGGCCAGGGGACAAGAGGGGAGGAGTGGTAGAGGAAACTAGCAGGAGAGGCCATGATTCTAGCAGTCCTCGGCTATGGCAGGCTCATGTCAACCTTAACTGTTCCATGAACTTGGGAAAGTGGGGCTGCTCTGTGCTGCCTGAAGACTCTCATGTATGACCTCAGAACCCAGCCCAGAGATACTAGCTGGGAAGAGGTCAGGGGTGGGAGGCACAGCACTGCACCCTTCATGGTGGAGTGATTACCGCTGATGCTGGGTAGGCCCTCTTGGGCCCTGTTTAGGGGGCTCACAATATGGTAAGGAAACTTTTACCTAAACAGTGGGACTGAGGCTCATAGGAATGAGGTTTGTATCTGTTTTCCAAGGCAAATGATCTGTTGTGTGGATGATCTAACAGTGCTTTTTCTTTTCAGTTCTATCCTGATCTTGCCCCACCCCCATCCAGTACCCTTTTGCCATCTCTCTTCAGCTGATCCCAACCCTGACCCCAGAGAAAGGCAGCAGTAGTGCAAGCCTCCTGAGACCATCAAGCCCCAGCCGAGCCCTGCCCATCCAGGATGCTCTCTGTATTGCCAGGGCCGGGCACTCTGAGAAGAAGCTTGGGAGGTCTTCATTTAGGATGTACATCTTCTGCCTGTTGAGGTCTTGGGACCTGGAGAAGCACTGGTCAGAGAGCGCCTGGGTCTTTAGGCTTTAGCTGGGGAGCCCTTGAGAGACACACAGAAAGAAAGGTAGAGGGACTCTATTTACTGATTTCTTCCTGGCTGCCCTGCACTGGACTAAGGGCTCAACGTTTATCCTTGCCTTTTAACAGTGCTGTAGAGTAGGGGTCATTCTACACTCATCTTAAAATGAAGGCACAGCAGATGAGAGAGAGAGTAACTTGCCTAAGATCTTGTTGCTGATAAATGGCAGAGCCAGGATTCAAACTCAGATCACAAATGGAACAGGCCAGGTTAGAGATGAGCAAAGGAGCTTCTGTTGGACCCATTGAACCTTCCAGTTCAGCCTGCTGGCGGATCACCCTAAACACAGAAATACACCAGGCCAACCATGGCGGTTGCAGATGGAGGTCCGACCATACTGGACTCCTAGAAAACCTGGGGAAATCCCAGTTGGAGCTGGAAAAGGGAGGCCAAGGCTCCTATGTAGATTTGAGCCCTTTCCTCACCTGGCCTGGATCCTGGCTAGAGCAGGGGAACACAGAGCTCTCCATCCAGATCCCTGCCAGGTCTAACAATGTTTCCAGCTCTATTTCCCAGGTTGCCCCCAGATGTCCTCAAATGCTGTGAAGCCATGGAAATAGAGAGCGTGATGAGGAGGGTCTCGTCCAGCCCTCTTCACTTTTCAGACTGAGAACTGAGGCTGAGAGAAAAGAGGAGAATTGCTTACGTGGAGCCAGGCAAGCAGGGGAAGAGCGAGGAGGGAAGTCAGTGCTGCCCAGTAATGAAGGCCTCTTGGTGCTGCCCTGCTAGGGGTCTGGGCAGACAGCATCAGGGTTGTAGAAACTCATTCTTATAGTGCACATGCTGCCAGATGCAACTCAGCATCATTCCTGCACTTATTCATTCAAAAGCTTTCAGCGAATATATTTTGTGTCCCTTGTCACACAAAATGCTGTTTCTCCACAGGGCCACACCAGCACTGGGATGAGGAGAGTTTTCAGCACCGTGAATCCTCTCTCCTCCCCATCACCTTCTTCCCCCGATCATGTGTTGTTGCTGTACTTCCCACCTTTCTTCAAACCCTGCTGTTGATTTTCTCAAAGATGTTGGGCTCAGCCAACTAAGGATACTGGTGAGTAGATAACAACTTAAGGGGTGTCCCCCCAGCCAAGCTTAAATGTATCACAGGATATCCCTAAAGATCTGGAAATCTTTAAACCAAAAAACCGTGGCTTTTTAGATGTTGTATTAGCATAATAGAAATGTAAATCTATATGGAGTGAGGAGGGTTGGGTCACCAAATTTGGCAAATTATAATATAGTATGTCCAGCCAAATTTGAATTTCAGATAAACAATGATTATTATTATTATTTTTAGAAAATGTGTGTCCCCTGCAATGTTTGTCTGAAAATCAAATATTACTGGGCATCCTGTATTTTATCTGGCAACCCTAGGAGAGGGGCATGCTCCCACGGACTCTTCGGAAGACTCTTAGTGGGCAATTGCCATCTCTTAGGCTAAGCCAGAAGGTGTGCTATGCCCTGCCTTCATTTCAGTCACCTGCCTCCGAGAAAGAGGATACTGAGAGCGGCTGCCCGAAGCCTCTTGACAGAGAGCATCCTAAGCAGGCCCTCCAGGGTCACCTCCTCTGTCCTCTGTCTTTCCTCTTCTTCAGTGGAAACCTGCACTGTCTGCATTCCAGGAGCCAAAGCAGAGCAGCAAAAGACAGGGGCTGCGGAGTGAGATAGCCTGGGTTTAAATACAGGCTCTGCCACCAGAAAACTATGGCACCATGAGCAGGTTTATCAATGTCACTAAGCACTGATTTCCTCCTCTGTAAAATGAGGCTCACAATACCTGCTCCTTCAGGCTGTCGTGAGCTCTACGTGAAATAACGTACGGAAGGTGCTTATCCCAGCACCCGGCAATAAAGGTTAGCTGTTATCATCCTCATTATTGACCTTCAGGGGGCAGCGGTCATTAGAAGCATGTCCTTGGACATGGAGGCACTAGGGGAGGATGTTTTGCGCCTGCTCCAGGGGTGTGTGCCCTTGTGCTTGCTCTCTGTGGCTTCCCTCTCTTTGAATCTCTGGCTTTTCATTTCTTTTATCTCAGTTAATTCTCACAACAGTCCTGGAAAGTAGACAAGCAGAGATTATTAACTATTTTGCAGATGAGCAAACTGAGGCCACATTATTTATCCTCTCTAAATCTTCCTCATCTGTGAAATGAAATGGGGAACAGGGTGAGATCCGCATGGCAGCAGAGTCTTTGAATCTCCCCAGTCGCTCATAAAAATGGATCGAGTCACTAGGATAGCGGGAGAAACATCCCACTGGACAGTATCTTCAACAAAACTAGAGTAAGGGTATCCCCACAAATCACAGAATGGGTGGGGTCAAACCACTACCATGCTCAGCAGCTGTGCCAAGAGAGCGAAGATCCTGAAACCCAAAAGACAGAAACTGCCAACAGATAACACAGCCCTCAAAGAAGAGAGTCCCACTCTGACTGGAATTGTCAGCAAGAAGATGAGAACACTGTTGAAACTGGGCTAAGGTTCGTCAGACTCCTCCACAAGCTCCAGTTTGTAGGTGAATCCACAAGACTGCAGGAACCTGAAGAAGCCAGAGCTCTTTGGAGAAACAGCTCGCTCGTGGCAAAGCATAGTGTGAGCCTGGGACAACTTGTCTGCTAGGGAGCAAAGAAGCACCAAAGACTACCACCATCATGTCATAAGGACCCAGGGCTGACTTGAAGAGCTCCTCTATTTGATTCAAACAAACCAGGTATAAAAGAAATCTATGAGGCACTTAGAGAGATTTGCGTATGGACTGGATATTAGACATTAAAGAATTTGTGGAAATAATTGAAGACCAACCAAATGAGAATAAGCAAAGTCTATTCAAAGCTTGCTATGGAAACGGAGTCAGCTACTGTCACTTGCATTTTGGCAGAGGCTCAAAAGCAGACAGAGGAGTGGGAAAGCTTTAGAGTGGAAAAAAGGGAAGGCTTCAGGTATGCCTTGATAGCAGGCTGTCGGTGAGGGAAATTGGTAGCAGCTAAGTAGAAGAGGGTGTCCTATGTGATTGGTAGGGAAGTATACTTGCCTTTCTCTGGTTGGTGCTCAGTTGGAAGTGGGGACAAAAATTAGGGATGCTGTCAGTTATTAATTAAGACCTGACTATTTGGGGGTGATTGGTAGTTTGGCTTCCTGGGCTGACTGCTAGAGATCGTGGTCTGACTTCCTACAAGTCTTAGCAAGCTGGTTTCCTGGGCTGGATATTGTGGATTGTCGGTTGGTTTCCTGGGCTGGTTGCTGCAGATTGTTTATCTATGGTCTTGCCGTTGTCGATTTGCATATTCAGTCTCTCAAGTTATTACTTATTAAGTGTGACAATAGTACAATGTAAAAAATGAAATAAAATGCCCTTAGGTAGGATGTATACCAGATTATTTGCAGATTAAATAATCCAGAAAACCAAAGACATGGGGAGATAGATAGATAAAAGAAAATGGGCACAACCTTGAATCTGGGTTATGGATACATGGAGGCTCATTATATTATTCTACATCATGTCTATTTTCAAATTTCTATAACAAAAAGCTTTTGCTATTGAGGATAGTCATAGTATCTACCTCATAGTGTTGCTTTGAGGATTAAGTGAGATAACTCAAGTAGAATTGACATAAGTCAAGACCTTGCAGTGGGCCTTTGCTGAGCACTTTATTGGCATTATTTCATTATTATGTGAGATGTTATGTGGGGTTTACTACACAGGCTGTTTTGGAAAGTGATTTTTTTCACTCAGCAATATTTTGTCAGCATATTTATGTAACATATGTCTACATCTACATTGATATTTTTAATGGCTGCCTAGTATTTTGTCATATGGATTTATGATAATTTACTTAATCACTCCTTATTAATAGTGAGAATGTTGAACTTTATCTGAGCCCTGTGCTTCTGGAAAAACAGCACAGGTTGAGAAATCCCCAACACTGTTGTTTGGGTGACAGTATAGTGGGGCATAAGATGATGATGGCATTTCAGTTTAGTGGAGGAAAGAACAGACTTTTCAATGAATGGTGCTGGAAAGATTATATATTCATTTGAGACAAACTTAGATCCTCTCTCTTATAAGATGTGAACTTTATAAAATAAATTGCAGAGTATTAAAGGCAAAACATAAACACAAAACTAAATGTTAGGGGTTGAATTGTGTCCCCCCCAACCCCCAATTCATATGTGAATTGCAAGTCAAGGAATGCCAAGGATTGATGGCAACCATGAAAAGTCAAGGACGGATTCTATCCAAAGTCTCAGAAGGAACCAACCCTGCTGACACCTTGATTTTGGACTTGTAGTCTCCAGAACTGTGAGAAAATTAATTTCTATCGTTTAAGTTTGTGGTGCTTTGTTAAAGTAGCCCTAGGAAACAAATATAATTACTATCTAATTTTAAAACATTTCATCACCCCCAAAAGAAACTCCATACCCATTAATAGTCACTCCCCATTCCTCCTTCCTTCCATCCACTGGATACCAGTAATCTATTTTTGTCCCTATAGAATTGCCTTTTTTTGACATTTCATATAAATGGGATCATACAATATATTGTATTTTGTGACTGTCTTCTTTTACTTAGTATTTTCTTCAGACTTCATTGATTATATAGTGTGTATCAGTACTTCATTTTCCTTTTACTGCCGAATATTATTCCATTATTTGGATTAACAGATTTTGTTTATCCATTCACCAGTTGATGGACATTTGTGTTGTTTCCACTTTTGGCTCTTAGGAGTAACACTGCTATGAACACTTGCGTGCAAGTTTTTGTGTGGATGCATATTTTTATTTCTCTTTGGTATGTATCTAGGGATAGAATCACTGAGTGACATGGTAACTCTATGTTTAATGTTTTTGGGAACTGCCAAACTGTTTTCCAAAGTGGCTGCACCATTTTATGATCCTACCAACAATGAATGAGGATTCCAATGTTTCTACATTCTGATGGCTTCTTATTCAAAATAAAAACCAATATTCTTACAGTGGACTAAATGAACCAATATTCTCTTTTTTTAATTTTTATTTTTTTTAGGAAGATTAGCCCTGAGCTAACATCTGCTGCCAGCACTCCTCTTTTTGCTGAGGAAGACAGGCCCTGAGCTAACATCCGTGCCCGTCTTCCTCTACTTTATATGTGGGACACCTGCCACAGCATGGTTTGCCAAGCGGTGCCATGTCCACACCCGGGATCTGAACCAGCGAACCCTGGGATGCCGAAGTGGAATGTGCAAACTTAACTGCTGTGCTACTGGGCCTGCCCCTGAACCAACATTCTTTAGTCAGGGTTCTCCAGAGAAACAGAACCAATTGTGTGTATAATTAATTAATTAATTACTTGGCTCATGTGGTTATTGAGGCTGAGAAGTCCCATCCCCTGCTATCTGCAAGCTGGAGAATGGGGAAAGCCAGTGGTGTAATTCAGCCTGTGTCCAAAGATCTGAGAACCAGGGGAGTCAGTGGTGTAATGCCCAGTCTGAGACCAAAGGCCTGAGAAGAGAGGGGTGGTGTGCCAGTGTAAGTCCCAGGTCTGAAGGTGTGAGAGCCAGAGGCTTGATGTCTGAGAGCAGAAGAAGATGGATGCCTCAGCTCAAGAAGAAACAAAGAATTCATCCTTCCTCCACCTTTTTGTTCTATCTGGGACCTCAATGGATTGGATGATGCCTGCCCACACTGGTGAAGGTGGATCTTCTTTACTCAGTTTACAGATTCAAATTCTAATCTGTTCCGGAGACACCCTCACAGACACACCCAGAAATAATGTTTTATAACTATCGTGCATCCCTTAGCCCCGTCAAGTTGACATATGAAATTAAGCATCAAAAATATCATCTGGGCTTTTCCTATGTGTTCAGTGTTGTAACCACATTGGCCTTTTGCTATTCCTTAAATGAACCAAGCACACTCTCTATAGGGGCTTTGCATCTGCTGTTCCATCCCCCTGGAACAGACTCCCCACAGATATGCTCCTTCTTATTACCTCACTTCCTTCAGACTTCTACTCATATGATCTCTTATCAAACAGACCAGTCCTTACAGCTCTATATTCAATAAGAATCCTTCCTCCACCTCTTTGCCCTGCTTTTGTTTAATTCCTCTCTTCCTGACCCCAATTGGAATGTAAGATCTTTGAGAGGAGGGACATTAATTATTGTGTTCACTGTGTGAAAGAGAAATTATTCTGACACTTGTTGAAACCTGCAAAGAAGACTTGATTCAGGACTACTGCAGTAAGAGAGAGAGCTTGAACTTAACTCCCAATAACACAGGGACAAGTGGGGATTCACAGCCAACTGTCGGGGTGAGAGGGTAGATGGAAAATTACTAAGAAGAAATCGGTTAGGTGTCAAGGGTGTGGTGGTGGCCAGGAGAGGGACTTGATTAGATATCAAGGGTGCAGGAAGAGGAGCTTGATTGGATATCAAAGGTGGGGGAATTCTTGATGAACTGGCTTAGTAGGATTCTTTGCTAAAATCGGGCTCAGCAGGCCAAAGACAAAGGCTTAGTTGAGAAGAGGGATCAGAGGAGCCTGACTAAAGTTTGGTCAAGGTGGGAGTCCTTGTCAACTTCCCTATCCTTAGCATCTGGAACAATGAGTGGCACATAGTGAGGCACTAGTTAATCATTGTTAAAGTGGTGCATGCGACCCATTCTGAGAAATTTTCTTCCAAATAAAAAGTCCTAATTGAAGAAAAGAGATACATTTTCCTTCCCAAGCTGTCCAGTTCCTGGAGTTTATAAGTAGAAATATTTTTTTTCTAGAAAATAATACATTTGTTAAAAACTGATTCAATCTTGTTCTAACATCTATGTCAACAAATGATGAGAACGTAATTTTTATTGTTCTCGGTGCTATACTTTTTTTTTTTTAAAGATTGGCACTTGAGCTCATATCTGTTGCCAATCTTCTTTTTCTTCTTCTTCTCCCCAAAGCCCACCAGTACATAGTTGTATACTCCAGTTGTGAGCGCCTCGGGTTGTGCTATGTGGGACGCTGCCTCAGCATGGCCTGATGAGTAGTGCTAGGTCAGTGCCCAGCATCTCAACCAGCAAAACCCTGGGCTGCCCAAGCAGACCTTGCAAACTTAATCACTCAGCCACGGGCCTGGCCCCTATGCTATACTTTTTTTTTTACCATCTTTGCTTGAAATCAAAACAGGAATATTTGGGGGAAAAACAAACGAAGAACCCATAAACAGCTGCCCAAAAGTAACATAAAACATGTCTCACAGATCCTCATCAATCTAGCAGCGGATGACAATCTTGGCTGCACATTAGAATCACTTGGGAGCGTTAAAAAAAACCCTGATACCAGGATCATACCCAGAGCATTAATTCAGAATCTCCGCAGCTGGGCCCAGGCAGCATTACTTTCCAAAGCTCCCTAGGAGATGCCAAACTGCCGGTGGATGGGACGCAGAGCCTAAGACCCCAGACTGCACCCCAGACTACATTTCCCAGAGGCCTCCGCGACCACTTCCGTTTCTGGCCCTGCCCTGTGAGTTGAGCGGGGCGTCGCTTTCTTGCCGGTGTCGGCGGTCTGGACCGCTTCGGGTGGTAGTGGCTTCGCTGTAGGCGCAGCCTGCACGGCTGGGTCTGAGACCGGGTGGGCCCCTCCTCTCCCCGGGGTCAGATGGAGGAAGGAGCCGGTTAGGAGGGGCCTGAGAGATGTGGGCAAGGCCCCACCTTCAGGAGCCGTGCAGTGTTGAGTGACCGCCTGAGCGGCGCGTCACAGAAAGCTTAAAGGTTTGCGCCGAGGCCCGGAGACTGAGTCACCGACGAAACTTTTTCCACCGTGTTGGCGAAGGTGGCTGCCTGACTCAGCCAGAGCTTGGCCTGGAGCTTCCTGCAAGGCTGGGCTCCAGGCAGACGTTCCATGTCCTTTCTTCTTGACCTTAACATCTTCACATGTCTCCCTGCCGTTGTGGGGAGTAGGGATGGTGGTGGCCCGGCCTTGTCCCCCTTGCAGAGATGAAGTTCTAGCTAGTATAGGACACCGAGGGACTTCCCGTGTTTCCGTTCTTTCCCAGATTGGCTTACTCAGGATTCTTTGCCTTTGCCGGGGAGAACAGTTCAGGAGACAGATGGCCCCAAGACTACCAAGAGCTGAGATCTAGGCAAGTTTGGTTTTTCTTTTTCCTGAGAAATCGCCATAATTTCAAAGTGAAGTTGAGTTTATGCCTGTTGCCTGGAGGATGCTCTGCCCCGTGTATGGAGCGAGCTGCCTGAGCCAATCCTGGATGGGAGCTGCTCTTAGAGAAGGGACCCCTGTCTCCACTGCATCCCTTCACGTCCTTCCCTCTGCCGGTTACAGAGTCCTTCACTAAATAGATAATTGCTGTTTCTGCTTTCTAGAGTGCTAGAAACTGAAAAATACTTTCCACATAAGGCATAGCTATTGCCTCAAAGACGTTGCCTACTCACAGAAGGTGAAAGACAGACACAGCATATAAAGACACACAGGCTAAAGTATCAGTGAATGAAATGCACGGCTCAGGGATGGCAGCTCTCACTTGACCTTCGGGGATCAGAGGAGTCTTCAGGGTGGGGTGGCGGTGATCGCTGTAGTTCTTCCTGAAGAATAAATGAAGTTTGCATAATTGAGGATGAGGTGACTAGGGGAAGGCGCTGCAACATGAGTGAAGTCATTACGGCTGGATCAAGAACAATCTGGCTCCAAAGAAAGTTGGAAACACTCAGGGTCAAGAATGCTAGGCTGAGTTTGCCTTTATCCTGGAGAAAACTGGGTTTTGAGGATTTTGGGAAGTTGGCAGGAAGTAAGCACTTTTTGAAAAGAAGTAATAAATATTTGAATATTTATTGTACAAACTAAGAGTAACACAATTTTAAAAATTAGAGCTTACCCACATTGCTATCAGGCTAACAAATCAAATTATTTCATTTGAAACACCTTTGTGTTTTTTAGACTAACCCATTTTTTCCTTTTAATATGTCAGAGCTATTTCTGTTTGCTCCGTAGTCTCATTACCACTTTTTGTAGCTGCTTTTTATACTGTACTCCCCAACCAGCCCTTTGACCTGAAGCAAATTCTTTCAACTCTCTGAGGCTTAGTACCCTTGGCTATAAAATAGATACAGTAATGCTTTATACAGGTGTGGTGGGAATTCAGAGAGATGGCGTATATCTTAGGACCTGGCACTGTGACTAGTACATGTTAAGTTGCTACTGCTATGAATGGCAATTAAAAAAAATATGTACATTAATATTCTGCCCCAGAGTCAGACCATAGTCCCTGTAAATTCTAGGATAAAGCCAATATCACTTTGCATTTCTTTCAGAGTTTCTGTTAACGTGTTGATTGACAAATCCTTGAACACTTCCGTGTGCCAAGCAGTGTTTTAGGCTGGGAAGACAGCAGTGACCCAAGTGATCTCTGCCCTCCTGGAGCTCACATTATAGGAGATATTGACAGTAAATCTACACCTCTCCTGCCAGGCAGTGAGAAATCCTGTGAAGAAAAATGTTTTAAGTGAGTCATGGTGAGGATAGGAGAAGAGAAAAGAGAAGACCTTTCTGAGAAGGTGACTTTTAAGCAAAGACCAATGAAGTGAGGGATGAGCAGACGCCAGGCCCGGGGAAAGGAGCGTGCTGGGTGTGCTGGAAGAAGATGAGGAGAGCGGTGTTGCTGAAGTGAGGGGTCCAACCTCCTCTCACGCCTCGCTGGGTTCTCCAGCTTCTCCTCTTTTAGTTCTTCATTCCTGTGAAGCAGGTCTTCTCTCTGAACATGTCATCCTTTTCTCCTCCGTTCTTTTGTTAACTGTGTCGTGCTTGCCTCCCAAACAATCTGAACTATCAGCAACTTGCCTTGAATTTCTTGCTTTCCTTTTGTGAGGGCTTCTTGGCTCCCTACCTCAGGGGCGAGGGTGTCAGCGGCCCGGATGAACAGCATTGGGTCTGGTTTTGCAGAGATCACTGACATTTGGGGATGTGGCTGTGGCCTTTACCCAGATTGAATGGAGATACCTGGATGCTGCTCAGCGGGCCCTGTACAGGGATGTGATGCTGGAAAACTATGGAAATCCAGTATTTGTGGGTAAGGACGTCTTTCTCTTTGACTTAGAATTGGCCTATTGGGGGGCCGGCCTGGTGGCGCAGCAGTTAAGTGCACACGTTCCGCTTCCGTGGCCCGGGGTTCGCCGGTTTGGATCCAGGGTGCAGACATGGCACGGCTTGGCAAGCCATGCTGTGGTAGGCGTCCCACATATAAAGTAGAGGAAGATGGGCATGGATGTTAGCTCAGGGCCAGTCTTCCTCAGCAAAAGAGGAGGATTGGCAGTAGTTAGCTCAGGGCTAATCTTCCTCAAAAAAAAAAAGAAGAATTGGTCTACTGGGCAACTATGCATTTTCACAAGATAAATGATTTGGCGTGTTTAAAAATCTTAAATGGGTGAGTTTTTTTGTTTTGTTTTGTTTTGTTTTAGCGTGGGCTTAGAGGTTGGAGTTTATGCTCCTTCCACCCGTCAGAAAGGTTGGAATCTTACAGAATTTGAGATGGGCAGCTTTGTGTGTAGTTGAGCCCAGTTCCCTAAATTTTCCCTGTCAGGATTCATCTGCCACCAACAACAGGAGTTTCTTATCCTCAAGGAGGCCCAGTTTTCTAACAGACTTTCCCTCCTACATCTCTATGACTACGTGATCTGGACCTCCTTGATGCCACACTCTAAGGCTCCCTGACATACCCACGCCCATTGTAGACCCCGGAGTTGAGGTTGAGGTCTGGGATAACTCCTTGCGCCCGTAACCATGGTCACATTCCTTTTCTTTCCCTATGAACAGGGCTGCTCTCTTCCAGACCCAAACTAATCACCTAGTTGAAGCAGGGGGCAGAGCCGTGGATGGAAGTACAGGAAGTTCCATCAGGTTCTTGTGCAGGTGAGTGAGGCGGGAACCATTTCAAGCAGCAGCTCAGCACACAGAAGTGAGGAGGAGGTTCTTGGTCAGAAGGCTCATCTTAGGCGGGCCTGTGTCTGTGCAGCAGGGCTGGGGCCCCTGACACTAGTTTCCTCTTCTTAATGTCATCCTTGTGTCAAATGACTTGCTATTTTTCTCTTCATTCTCCTCTCCTGTGGAGAGCTGCTCCCTTCACGGGGCCTCAGGCCCATAGCCTTCCGCCCTGCACTCCTCGGTCTCTTCATGTGTGTTTCCCTCCCCATCTCCGGCTCTTGTCAGGCTATCCTTTGTCTGTTTCTACCTTCTGTCCATTCTCAGTTCCTTCCACATTCTCCCGTGGTTGGCTTGTTCACTGACTCTCTGACCCTTTCTAGTTTTCATCTCCATATCCCTAAGTAGAGTTTGGCATGGCAGATTCCAAGTATAAGCATAGTTTCTTAACTATCAGGTAATTACTATTTTTGGCAAACAGACTGATGGGGAAGCATTTTCTTCCCTCTTCTCATGGGTCTTCTTTTATTTCTCTTCTGTTATCCTTTGCTCTTGGCTCTCATTATTTTCTATGTATTCTTTGCATAAATTTCTGTATGTCACTTTCTCTGTGTCATAATTCATTTTTAAATCTTTAAAAGTAGATTTTTTTTCTCACCTGAAATACTTATCCTGTCATTCTTTTAAAACTCTGTCATTTTGTCTGTATCACCATCAGGAAAACTTTTCTAACTGAATTTCATGGAAAATACCAGTGATACATAATCTTGCTTAACCTAGGTTTTTAAAAGATACTTTTCAGTAATTCCTTTTGTTCTTACTATGTTTAACTTAACCCCCCTAAATTCTTGTGAACTCAGTCTTCCTTATTCTTTCTGTTTTTCTTTCTTTATTTATTTTTGTTGAGGAAGATTGGCCCTGAGCTAACATCTGTTGCCAATCTTCCTCTTTTTGCTTGAGGAAGATTGTCTCTGAGTTAATATCTGTGCCAATCTTCCTCTATTTTGTATGTGGGATGCTGCCACAGCATGGCTTGATGAGTGGTCTGTAGTCCATGCCCAGGGTCCGAATCCGTGAACCTTGGGCCACCGAAGCAAAGCACACACTTAACCACTATTCCACCGGGCCAGCCCCTAATTTTGGTGTTTTTGAAATGGGATGTTTAAAATTTAGATGTAGTAAAAAGTAACAGTGTTTCCTCTGATATTTCTTCTGTCTGTTTAGAGGACTAATAAATATTTATACAAAAATTTCACATCCATTGAGTGTCTTATGCTTCCCCCCGTTTTTTTCCGTATTTCCCTCTATTAGTTTTTAGAAATGCATATGGTACAAAATTCAGATAGTTCAAATGGTGTGCAGCCTCCTTCACATACCTTTCCTAATCACTCAGTTCCCTTCCCCAGAGGCATCCTTGTATAAGTTTCTTGTGGAAATTTCCAGATATAACATATGCTTTGCAAGAATGTACATGTATTCTTGTTTTTAAAGCACATTTGTCACGTCTTGGAAATCATTTCACATAGGTATATTGTTTAGAGCCACTATTTTTCTTTTCACTGCCAGCATAGTGTTCCCATTTATGGATATCCTGTAATTTATGTAATCAGTTCCCTATTAAGGGACATAACAGCACGAAAAGTGCTGCGGTGTATCTTCATACACGTATCATCTCTCTCAAGTACGAGTAAATCTCTAGGATAAATTCCAGAAGAAGAATTGCTAGATGGAAGGGTAAGTAAATTTTCAAATTTAGTGGCTATTACCAATATCCATAGAGATTATATGTATTTATACTCCTAATGACAATGTATGCATGCCAGTTTGAGCATACCTTGTCAACAGGGTCTTATACTTTTTGATCATTGCCAATCTAATAAAGTTTTTTATTTTCTTGTAATTTTAATTTGCATTTCTCTTTATCAGAATTGTAGTTGAGCATGTATTTTTGAACTTTGTTTTGTCTTGACGTTTTTTCGTATTGTCAGCAATAATAGTAATGATGGATATGCTTGTCTTTCTGTGTCTTTCATGGGATTGTGTCTAGGGTTCTCCCATCTAGCTGGTTATTGTGTTGGGATACATTATGTAGAGGAAGTATTTAATTCACCTCTTTTATTAAGAAATTTTTGTTTTTTAAATTAAGCATGGATGTTGAATTTTGTCAAATGCCTTTTCAGCATATGTGGAGATGATATGTGTCTTTTGATCTATTAATATGGTAACTTTTACTCTCGATTATCTTAATGACTTTGCATTCTTAGTAGAACCCCACTTGGTCGTGGCACACTATTCTTTCAATATGTCAATAGATGATTCTGTTTGCTGATCTTATGTAAATTTTTGCACTGATATGCATAAGAACTTTGTTTATGTTCTGTTTTGTCGGGCCATTTTCGTTGAGCTTTTATTTCAATTTTGCAATACTTCTTAAAAATTTTTTGGACCCTTCCTATTTCCATCCTCTGGTATAGTTTAATTCACGTGACAGCTGGGTCCCTGAAGGTGTGGGGCTTTGTTTTGTTTTTGCTCATTCATCGTGGCAGGGGGCAGGGGAGGGGAATTGGGGGTGGTTCTCTGATAGCATTCTCTCCTATGTAGTAAGTTGTCCAGGTAGATTTTCCTTCTCTCTCCCAAAACAGTTTTGGTAATTCAGAGTTTCCAAAAGATATCCCATAATTCAAGTTCTGAAATTTGTCTGCGTAGTTGTGAACAAAGTAGGCTTTTATAATATCCTCCACATTTATGGTTATTTTCTCCTAATTTCTTACATTGTTTGTCTTTCCGTTTTTGCTCATTCATTAGCTCCATTTTGTTTTTTTAAAGAGCTCTTAGATGCATTTATTAGCATTGTTTTCTGCTTTTTAATCTTTAATTCCTTTTCCCTTTTCTTTCCTTAGGTTTATTTGCTTTTTCTAACCTTTTTAGTTTACTTAATTCATTGATTTTCTTTCTTGTTTATGTAATATAGATATTTAAAGCCTTACACTTTTGTTCATGCAATGTTTTGGTTTTATTCAATAGATTCTGATATGTAGATTTTATTAACATCATTTTTTAGATATTTTGCAATTTGTATTTGGATTTCTCTAATCAAAATATTAAGAGACTCATAAGCTAGGCTTCCTTTCATCTTTCTTAAAGACTTTAAAAAATTTAATACATATATAGAAAAGTTGACAGAAAATATATATACAGCCTAAATTAATATTTTTAAACTGAATACCCTGGTAACCAGCACTCGGGTCGAGAAATAGAACACTGGCTTTACTCTTCCAAATCACATCTTGGTTCCTCCCAATCATTAACCGTTCTCTCCCTCTCCCCTAAAAGTAACACTGTAGTTTATTTTGGCCTGTTTTTAAATTTTATATGAATGGAACCATATAGTATTTTTTTTGGTCTGGCTTATTAAGGATAACATTTTGTAAGATTCATCCATTCTCATTCATTGTCTTTGCTCTGGATCAGTGTTTCTTAAAACTCTAGCATGTATCAGAATGCACGCTTGAGTGTAATTGTTAGACCCCACCCTCAGAATTTTTGATTCAGTAAGCCTGGAGTATGGACTGAAAATTTATGCAAGTTCTCAGATGGTGCTGATGCTGATGCTACTGGTTTGGGGACCATGCTTTGAAAACTACTGCTATAGAATATTTCATTCACTATATGACTATACCATAGTTTATCTCATGTATTTGGATGGATATTTCCAACTTTTGACTATTATCAATGCTGTGAACAATCTTGTATTATTATCTCTTGATTCATATGGAATACATTTCTATTGGGCATTAGATTAGGTATCTAAAAGTGGAATTTCTATTTTATAGGATATGCATATATTCAACTTTGGTACATAATGCCAAATAGTTTCCAAAGTTTTAAACTGATTTGTACTTCCACCATCAGTGTGAGAGTACTCATTGTGCCGTATCCTTGCCAACACTTGATATTGTCAGCCGTCTGAAGTTAGTCATTCTTTGGGTGTGTCATGTATCTCACTGTGGTTTTAAAATCCATACTCCTGGTATCTAATGAGGTTGAGGACATTTTCAAATGTTTATTGACCATAACGTACCATCGTTTATGAGGTATCTGTCCAAAGAACACTTCAGTGATTACATATGTAGTATCACCTTGCTCTCTGTGGTTTGCTTTTCACTATTAATTGTCTTTTGATGAATAGAAGCTCTTAATTTTAATGAACTCTAGCTTATCAATCTTTTTCTTTCTTGTCGTGCTTTCTGTGTCCTATTTAATAAATCTTTCCTTTCCCCAAGTTCATGAAGATATTTTCCTGTGTTAACTTCCAGAAGTTTTATTGTTTGTCTTTTATGTTTAGCTTTACCATCCTCTTAGAATGGATGTTTGTGCATGGTATGAGGTAGGGTTCATATTTACTCCCTGCCCCCTCCCCAAATATGCCAGTATAGGTATAGTCTCCTTTTCCTCACTGCTCTGCAGGGCTGCCTTTGTCACAGTCTTCCTCTTCATATGACTAATTTGCTTTCACCTACCTTTACGACCAGGATCTTGAAATTTTCTCTAGTTTAACCATTACACATTAAATACATATCCCATTAAAGGACATTTGAAGGATCTGAGCTGTTTCTTACCAGGCTTCACCTCCAAGTTGCATCTCCTTAAATAATAAGTCTCAGCTCTGGTATCTGATGTATGGGATTTCTCCCCAGGCTAATAAACATAAAATATACAAAAACTATAAATGTACATGTATATATGTGTGTATATATATCTATGTCTGTAGATAAAGGTAGATATAACTTCTTTTTGTAGAAAAAATTCATTCAGTAAAAGAATTGATCAACGATTATTGATTTATCACAAATTTGGCTCCATTAGTTTTTCAGAATCTCCTTGTCAGATTCATTCTGCATGTTTTCTATTGGGTCTTGTATCTGTATTTTGTAAACAGCTAGAGAAAAATCACATAGTTCTCCTTTTGGTTGGTATGTTCTTTTTTAGATATGTTAGAAACTTAGATTATACTAAAATCTTTTGACATGAGAACTATTTTGGTTCCTTAAATATTTTGTCTGTTTTTTATCTGCATCATTAAATGTTGGTTCTCTGTTAAATTCTCATAGGAAATGTTGTTATTAAGTTCTTGGAGAAATTACAATCTTCTCAAATGTGCCACCCTATAGGAATCTGTGCTAGTAATCATGGCTTACTTTATGATGCTTGACTTTCTCCCCAAATTTATGCTTATCCTCACAGTTCTCATCATTTTTCTTTTTTTGCATGTTTCCTGTGTTATTCTCATACCTTGCTAACTTCTTTGATACTCTTTGCATTCTTTAAATACAATGTTTATAATATAACTTTCTTCCATTTCTTTTGACTGCTACTTACTTCTACTATCTTTAGTTTTGCCATCTTTTCTGAGCAAGAATCACAAGCGGGATGAGTTAATTTTACATAACCCTTACTTGTGTAGAATAGAACATTATCCTTATCCTTGTGTAGCTCTCATTTTCGGTATTTCAACAAAGAGAACATTTGATTTTTGAAATTTTCTTTCAGTCCAGGAGTACTGGTTTGAAACAAAGATGTTGGCCCTAAAGCAAAATATTTCTGAAGGATCTGATCTGGGAGAGCGAACAAAAACTGTCATGATGGAAAGAGGCCTAGGTTGAGAGGGCAGAAGTTCCACAGAGAAGATGCACTATAAATGTGAGGAGTGTGGGAAAGTCTTCAAATATAATTCCTCCTTCATTAGCCACAGAGAAATAATACTGGTGAGAGACCCCGTAAGTGTAAAGAATGTGGGATAGCCTTTATGAGCAGCTCATCCCTTTTAAATCATCATAAAATCCACATAGGCAAGCAACCTTATAGATGTACTGAATGTGGGAAATTCCTCAAGAAGCACTCAACATTTGTTAGTCATCAGAAAATTCATTCTAGAGAGAAACCCCATGAATGCAGTGAATGTGGGAAAGCTTTCAGAAAGAACTCTATCCTTTTAAGTCATCACAGAATTCATACTGGTCACAAACCCTGCAAATGTAATGACTGTGGGAAAGCCTTTGCTCAGAATGCAGCCGTTACTCGTCGTGAGAGGCTACATAGTGGAGAGAAACCTTTTAAATGTAAAGAATGTGGGAAAGCTTTCAGGGATAACTCAACTGTGTTGAAACATCAGAAAATCCATACTTGTGAGAAACCATATCAGTGTAATGACTGTGGAAGAGCCTTTAGGAAGAGCTCAACTCTTATTAGTAATCAAAGAATACATACAGGAGAGAAACCCTATCATTGTAGTAAATGTGGAAAATCTTTCAGATATAGCTCATCCTTTGCTGGACATCAGAAAACTCATAGCGGAAATAAACCCTATCAATGTAATGACTGTGGGAAAGCCATTATGAAGAGCTCAACCTTTATGGACATCAGAGAATTCATACTGGAGAAAAACCCTATCAGTGTAACAAATGTGGGAAGTCCTTCAGACATAGCTCTAGCCTTGTTGAACATTAGAGAATCCATACTGGAGAAAAACCTTATGAATGTAATAAGTGCGGGAAAGCTTTTCCCCAGAGTTCAGCCCTTAAACAACATAAGAAAACTCATAACGAAGCAACAGCCATTAAATGTAGTGTGGTAAATCATGCAGATGTAGTTTATTCCTTTTGACCATCAAAGAGGAGACAATCAATAAATTACACATTTAACAAAAATATTCTGTGCACCACTATCCTGAAGAACTTCTCACTTGTGAGGATGTCATTGTAGTATGGTTTGTACTAGTGAAATATTTGAAGAACCTAAATATCTATCAATATGGAAATAGTTACTATAGAATCCTATGTAGCAAGTAAAAAGAATGAGATAGAGCTCTATCTACGGCCAGAGAAATACCCCCGTGATATCTTGTTAAGTTAAGAAAGCAAGCTGCAGAAAATTTATATATTATGGCCTTATTTATATTTTAAAGAGTGAAACTTTTTTTGTGTGTACATATATATTATATGTATTCAAAAAGATCTGGGAAAATAAAGGCCAAACTTTAACAGTTATCTTTGAGAAGGATGTGGTATTGGAATGCTGAAGTGAAATTTTGACTTTGGCTGTGTCTTTTGAAATATTTAATCAAGCATACATACATGTATTGTCTATAACTTAACAGTTGTCTTTTTAAATTAGAAAACTCAGAAGCCATGAAAATTTAAAAATCATACACATGAAAACTAAAAACTTTTGTATGACCAGAGGCTTCACAATATTAAAATACAAAGAACCAGACTTGGAGAAAATATTACCACCACCATATATAACAAATAACACTTAGAATATCTAAAGAGTTCTTAAAAATACATAAGAAAAATATAAAATTCTCAGTGGAAAAATGGTCTGGGATATGCATGTACAATTGTCAGAAAAAAGGACAAAGGGTCAAATTCAAAAAGAGATGACCAACTTTAGAAAATGTGGATTAAAATGATCATATTTTTGGGGGGCTTATTTGGCAAAAATTAATAAGATATATTTGATGCTTTTGAGTGAGCAAGAAAATAGACACACATGTATTGTTGAAGGAATTGTGAATTAACAATGTGTTGGGTGGTGAGAAGCATAATTTGACTATATCTACCAACTTTTAAAAAGTTTCTGCCCTTTGATCTAACATTTCAACTTCTTAAAATCTAAGAAAGAGTAAAGTTGGTCTTTAGAACATTATAGTAGTGAAAAGCTGGAGTCACCAGGGCAGTGGTTAAATTAAGATCCATGCATTCTTTGGACTGCCATGCAGTCATTTAACATTTAACAGTTAATTATAAAGCAGTCACTTAATCAATTCACACAATGAGTTAAACTTTATGAACTGACAGGGAAAGATGTCTAAGACATTAATTGGGAAAAAAGCCAAAGCATATAATAATGGTATAGGACTGCTTTTATATAGTTTATGTATTACTTGAATCTTTTACAATAAAGATATATCACTGGTAGTTTAAAATGTAAAGTAAAGCAAAATTATAGAGGAATGTTATAGAACAGAAAAGAAAGGAACTAAGCATTCATGTCAAACTAGAAAAGGGCCAGAATTAATCAAAAGAAGCACAGGTGGGCACGTATGCATTATTGTTGATGAAAACTGGTTAAGCTGCTTTGGATAGCAGTTTGACAACGTAAATGTAAATTTACTAAATGTAGGTTCCCATTGACCCAGAAAAGCCACTCTCAAACTATTTAAGGAAGTAGACTAGCTTACAGAGATTATATTGCTTATCATAGCATTGTTTATCATAAAATCCTGGGAAGAGGTGGGAAAAACACCTAAGTAGGGAAATGTTTTGATAAATTATAGAGCTTTCATAGGCTGGTAGTCCAGCTACTATCGATGCATAATAAACCACCCCAAATTTAGTTGCCATTTTGTTATCTCACGGATTTTGTGGGTCAAGAATTCAAAGAGAGGATAGCAGGAACAACTTTATAACTCTGTGATGTTTGGGTCTCAGCCGTGAAAACCCAAGGCTGGAACTGACAGTTGAAAGGTGGAATCATATGAAGCTGCCACAGTACAGTAGCCACAAGTGGCTATTGAGAAGTTGCAAAGAGGTTAGTCTGAATTGAGATGTGCTGTTAGTGTAAAACATCCAGTGGATTTTGAAGACTTAGTGTGATAAAGAGAAACTAAACTATCTCAATCACTTTTTTATATTGATTCATGTCAAAATGATATTTTTGATATATTGGGTTAAATTAAACATATTAAAATTGATTTTAATGTGGTTACTAGAAAATTTAAAGTTACATATGTGACCCACATTAGGGGTTCACGTTATATTTCTGTTGGCCAGTGCTGATCTGAAGGTGCTCACACAAATTCGGTGGTTGATGCTATTGGCTGGGACCTCAGCTAGGGCTGTTGACAAGAATACTGACACATGGCCTCTTCATGTGGTTGCTTGGGCTTCCTCACAGGACGATGGTCAGAGTTCCAAGAATGAATGTCTCATGAGAGTCAGGCAGGGAATCAATATTACCTGTTGTGACCTAACCTCAGAAATAACAGTATCACTTCTTCCACAGTCAAACCTACCCAAATTCAAGGGGGAGGGAAAATAAACCACACTTCTTCATGGGAGAAGAATCAGAATTACAATGCAAGAATAGCACATTGGAAGGGAGATTATTGTGACCATTTTGGAAAATGCAGTTTACCACTGGAATATGATATAGCCAATAAAAAGGATGGAGTAGATATATTAAGTGAAAAAGTAGATTAAGAATAGTATCTCAACTCTTTGACATCAGTATTAAAAGGATCTTTTCGGACACCATGCCTTCTCAGAGAAGGGAAACAATAGAAAGAATAAACAAATGGGACTTCATCAGATGAAAGAGCTTCTTCAAGGCAAATGAAAACAGGATTGAAACAAAAAAACAACCCACTAACTGGGAAAAAATATTTGCAAGTCATATATCTGACAAAGGCTTAATATCCGTAATATATAAAGAACTCTCGCAACTCAACCACAAAACATCAAACAACCCAATCAAAAAATGGGCTGGAGACATGAACAGACATTTCTCCAAAGAAGATATACTGATGGCCAATAGGCACATGAAAAGATGCTCATCATCGCTGATCATCAGGGAAATGCAAATCAAAACTACACTAAGATATCACCTTACACCCGTTAGAATGACAAAAATATCTAAAACTAATAGCAACAAATGTTGGAGAGGTTGCGGAGAAAAAGGAACCCTCATACACTGCTGGTGGGAATGCAAACTGGTGCAGCCACTATGGAAAACAGTATGGAGATTCCTCAAAAAACTAAAAATAGAACTACCATACGATCCAGCCATCCCACTACTGGGTATTTATCCAAAGAGCCTGAAGTCAGCAATCCCAAAAGTCCTGTGCACCCCAATGTTTATTGCAGCACTGTTTACAATAGCCAAGACGTGGAAGCAACCTAAGTGCCCATCAACAGACGAATGGATAAAGAAGATGTGGTACATATATACAATGGAATACTACTCAGCTGCAAAACAGAACAAAATCATTCCATTTGCAATAACATGGATGGACCTTGAGAGAATTATGTTAAGTGAAATAAGCCAGCGAGAGAAAGATAATCTGTGTATGACTTCACTCATATGAGGAATTTAAAACTATGGACCAAGAACAGTTTAGTGGATACCAGGGGAAAGGTGGGGTGGGGGGTGGGCACAAAGGGTGAAGTGGTGCACCTACAACACGACTGACAAACATTAATGTACAATTGAAATTTCACAAGATTGTAACCTATCAATAACTCAATAAAAAAAAAAGAATAGTATCTCAAAACTGTATGACACAGTAATTAGGAACATAAGCTTTGAGGTCAGGGTACAAGATGTAACTCACCTCTTTATATACTTTGTAAGGCCATTGCAAGATACGTGGCTTATCAAAGCATCTACCATGTACAGACAAAAAACATTTTTTTTGCTTGGTTTAAAGGAGATAATGTTGTAAAATGCTTAGCTGAATGCCAGATGCATAGTAAGCACAAGGCAAGTATTAGCTGGTGCTGTGTTAGTGGTAATCATTCTCCTCCTTTTTTTGTGCTTATGTATGTAACATGTACGTATGTGTGTGTGTGTGTGTGCATGTATATGAATATATGAGAGGTCTCTGAATTGATTAAAAGTCTCAAAAGAACATGCTCCACCATCACCTGTATCATGTGCACAGTTCAGGAGGGGCCAGTAGTTTTCTCTATAGTCAAACACCTTGAACATAGCCTGGGTACTGGCTTGTCTTCTTGAGGTGACCCACTTTAGCATATGAAAATTAATAAAATCTTTCAAAACGGTAATAGAAAGTATCAGATTTTTGATAATTGTGTATTTTAAAATGAAGATTTTTTCATTTTAAAAGAATGTGGCGTTTGTCCAAAATAAGACAAGACAGGACAATAAAAGAAAGCTGACCAATATTTATCATGAGCATAGAAGCAAAAATCCTCAGCAGACTATTAGCAAATCAATCCAGAAATACATAAAAAGAATAATACACCATGACCAAGCAGAGTTTATCTCCCATATTTAAGGCTGGTTCAATATTTGGAAATAAGTCAAAGTAATCTACATTAAAGAAGATTAAAGGCTAAAGAAGAAAAACCACATGATCATACCAATTGATACAGAAAAAGCATTTGACAAAATACAACATCCATTCATAGTAAAAGCTTTCGGCAAGCTAGGTGAGGAAGGGAACTTCCTCAGCCTCTTAAAGGGCAACTACAAAAAACTTAGAGATAACATCATACTTAATGATGAAAGAATTAATGCTTTCCTTCTAAAATAGAAATAAGTAAGGATGTCTGTGCTTACTACTATTAATCAACATAGCACTCGCACTCCTGGCCAGTGCAACAAGGCAAGAAAAGGAAATAAAAAGCATACAGGCTGGAAAGGAAAGAATGTAACTGTTTCCATTTCCGGAGGAAATGACTGAATATAGTCATATGTCGCTTAATGATGGGGATATGTTCTGAGAAATGCATCGTTAGGTGAATTTGTCTTTGTGCAAATATCATAGAGAGTATATACACAAACCTATATAGTATAGCTTACTACACACCTAGGCTATGCGGTACTAATCTTATGGGACCACCATGATATGTGCAGTCCATCATCGACTGAAATGTCATGTGGCACATGACCATAGGTAGAAAATCCTAAGGAATCTACCAAAAATAACTAAAACAAGTGCTAGAACTAATAAGTGAGTTTAGCAAGGTTATGGCATACAAAGTCAACACACAAAGATCAATTATATTTCTATAAACTAGTACTATACAATTGAAAGCTGAACTTAGAAACAGTACAGTTTAAAGCCCCCAAAACTAGATTCTGAAATACAAATCTAAAACACATGTAGAGGACCTATACACTAAGAACTACAAAATGCTTATAAAAAGAAATAAAAGAAGAACTAGATAAATGGAGAGACATACAATGTTCATGGATGGAAAGATTCAACATAGTCAAGATGTCAGTTCTTCACAAATTGATCAATAGATTTAACAAAATACTACAAAAATCCCAGCAGGATTGTTTTGTAGATGTAGACAAGCTGATCTAAAATTTACATGAAAGGGTAAAGGAGCTAGAATAGCTAAAACTTTTCAAAAACAACGAACTTGAGAGTACTTACGTTACACAACTTAAGACCTACTCTAAAGATACAGTAATCAGTACTGTGTGGTTAAGGTATAGAAATAGATCAGTGGAACAGAATAGAGAATCTAGAAATAGATCTGTACAAATATGGCCAATTAATTTTTCTTTTACAAAGATGCAAAAGCAATTCAACAGAGAAAACCTAGCCTTTTCAACAAATGGTATTGGAGCAGTTGGGAATCCATAATAAAAATGATCCTTGACCTAAACCTCACACTTTATACAGAAATTAACTCAAAAAGGATTATAGATTTTAAAGTAAAGTACAAAAACTATACAACTTTTAGAAGTAAACATAGGAGTAAATCTTCATGATCTAGGATTAGGTAAAGAGTTCTTAGGCATGATACCAAAAGCACAATCCATGCGAGAAAATAAAAGTATAAATTGACTTCATCCAAATTAACAACTTTTGCCCTATACAAGACACTGTCAAGAAAATGAAAAGACAAGCTACAGAATGGGGGAAAATCACATATCTGACAAAGCATTATATCCAGAATATAAAAAGAATTTTAAAACTAAACGAAACTCCAAACCAAACCAAACCCAAACCCAAGACATGGATACCTCACCAAAGAAGATATGAAGGTGGCAAATAGGTGTATGTAAAGTTGTTCAATGTTACTAGCCTTTAGGGAAATGCCAGTTAAAATCCTGAGATACCACTACTCATTAAAATGGCTAAAATAAAAAATATAGCAGCAATACCAAGTGCTGGTGAGGATACAGAGCAACTGGAAACTCTTTTACAGTGCTGGTGGGAGTGCAGGATGATAAAGCCACTCTGGAAAATGGTTTGGCAATTTATTACAAACACATTTAGGTAGAAGACCCAGCAGTCCAAATTCTGTGTGTTTACCCTAGAAAAAAAGAAAATATATGTTTGAATAGAAACCTGTATGGTAATGTTAGTAGCAACTTTATTTATAGTAGTAAAAAACTAGAAGCAATCCACATGTCCTTCAACAGGTGAACTGATAAACTGGTATATCCATACAACATGATACTACTTTAAAAAGGAATAAATTATTGATACACACAACAACTTGGGAGAATCTCAAACACATTATGTTGGGTGAAAGAAGCCACTTCCAAAAGGTGGTAATGATTCCATTTATATGACTTTCTCAGAAAAGGCAAACTATAGACCTGAAGACTAGATCAGCAGTTTCCAGGGGTTATTGGTGGAGAGAGGAGGTAATTTTTTTGGATTGAAGAAACTGTTGTGTATGTTGATAGTGGTGGTGGTTACACAAACTTATACACATGTTAAAATTCATATTACTGTACATTAAGAGGTCAATTTTACTGTATGATAAAAATAATTTTAAACAAGAAGTTGGCATTTAAAGCTATAGGACTAAATGAGATCACAAAGGAAATAGTGTGCCTTGAGAAGAGCAAGTATTGATCCCAGAATCACTCCAGTCTGTTAATGGGGAGAGAGACAGACATTAAATAAATAAAACAATGCGTCAGATGCTAATAGTACTACGGAGAAAAATAAAGAATTGTGGTAAATTGCTGAAAATGACTACAAAATCTTTACATGCCTATATGTACATTCTTTCACAATGTGACTTTGCCATTCTTTTCACCAAGAGGTGGTTTATTTCTCTACACCCTTGAATTTGGATTGGCTTCGTGACTTGCTTTGACCTATGTGATGAAAGTGATGCATAAATTTTAAGTTCAGCCCACAAAGTGCCTTGTACCTACCACTCTCTTGCTGTGCTAAGACCTGAGGCATGTGAAGAAGTTTGGGCTTATCTTGTGGAGAATGCCACCCAACAAACAGCCATATCAACTGCTCTGTGTGAGTGAGACCATCTTAGACCATCAACCTTAGTTGAGCAGCCGGATAAGTAAGTGCAACTGCTTGAGTGACCCCAGACCAAATTTCTGAAACATGCAGTCATGAGCAATTACAAAGGTTGTTTTTTTGAGCCACTAAGTTTTTTGGGGTAGTTTCTTACACATTAGCTGATAAACAAGCAGGTAAGAGGCATAGGAACTGCATTGGTTTGGGGTGGAGTAGAGGCCTCACTGAGAAGATATTCAAACAAAGATCTGAAGAAGATGAAGGAGCAAGTCTTTGGGCTATCTGGAGGAAGAATGATCCAATAAGACATAACTGCATCCAAAAGCAGCTATAGTAGTGAGGCCAGTGTGGCTGACAGGAAGAGCAGTAGGAGATAAGGTATGAGAGGCAATGGGGGCCAGAAGTTAAGGCTTGTAGCCTTTGTAGAAACTTTGAATTTTGTTTTGAGAGAGATAGGAAGCTATTGGAGAATTCTGAATATAGGAAAAAAGTTCTGGTTTATGATATTGTAGATATGTAGTCTCAGAAAGATCTTAATTTTTCATTGCTGCATGCTAAAGTATTGAGGGTGAAATATGATGATGTCTGCAACTTTACTTTCAAATTGATCAGAAAAATTGTGTGTGTGTATGAATTTTATTGATCAGAATAAAATTGTGTGTGTGTATGAGAGAGAGATGTGTGTATATATGTGATCGTTGCATAACCCTTTTATATTTTAGAAAATATAAAAATTGGAAAAAATTAAAATCATGATTCTGGTTGATAATGGACTTCTACAGACTTCCCATCTATAGTAAAGTAGATACTAGTTAGGAGGCCACTATAGTAATTCAGGAAAGAGATCTTGTGGCTTGGACTACAATGGTAGTGGTAGAGTTGGTAAACAATCATCAAAGAATGGATACATTTTGAAGGTAGACCTGTAATAGTTTGATGAATAATTGGATGTAGATTGTGAGAGATAAAAAGGAATTAAGGATACCTCCAGGCTTTTTGGCCCAAACAACTGGGAAGATGGAGTTTCTATTTAATAGTTTGGGGAAGAATTTGGGAAGAACAGATTTCATGGGCAAGGTCAGGATTTCAATTTTGAACATGTTAATACTGAGATGCCCAACAGACGTCCAGGTGGACGCATTGTAGTAGTCAGTCTGGAGTTCAGTGGAAATGTCCTGGTTAAAAATATAAACTTGAGATACATCACTATATAGTTGATATTTCAAAGCCATAACATTAGATTTCCATGGGAGCTAAATGTAAACAAAAGAGAGCAGATCCTAGGGATGAAGTTCTAGGATATAGCCATGCGCACTCTTATGTTAAGAGAGTGTTGAAAAATGAGGAGGAATCAGCAAAGGACACTGAGAAATTGTCAGTGAGGTAGGAGGAAAACCAGAAGAGTTTATTGTCCTTGAATCCAAGGGAAGAAAGTATATAAAGCAGAAAGAATGATCAAATGCTGCTGATGGATCAAGTAAGATGACCGTTGAGCACTGACAATTGGTTTTTGTAACACAGAGGGCAAAAGTGACCTTGACAAGAGCAATTTTGATGCAGTAGTGGAGGTGAAAATTTAAAGTGGGATTAACAGAACAGGAGAAACAGAAATGTCTTTTGAAGAGTTTTCTTGTGAAGGTGGGAGCATAGAAATGAAACAATAGCTGGAGGGGCTGTGGGGCAAGAGAGTGATTTTTTTTTAACGTGATAGAATTTACCCCATGTTTACATGCTAATGTTTTCATTAAAGAGGAAAATCTGATCATACTAAAGTTAGAGCAATAGAGATCACCCATCTGGAGTGCAGAAAGAAAAGAGAACAGAGAAGAACGAATCCTCAGAGATCAGTGGGACAACATTCAATGCATACCAACATTCATGTATTGGGAGTACTATGAGGAAAGTAGAAAGAGGAAAGGGCAAAAAACAAAAATTGAAGAAATAATGACTGAAAACTTCCAAAGTTAATGATAAGCAATCACACAAAAAGAAGCCCACCAAACTCCAATTAGAATGAACATAAAGTGACCCTCAAGTAGAAATGTCACAGTTAAACCATTGAAGATCAAAGACAAAGGAAAAATTTGAAAATAACAAGATAAAAATAACTACAATGAGATTAACAATGGACTTCTCAGAAACAATGAAGGCCAGAATATAGTGGATGTCAAATTCAAAGTGCTGAAAGAAAAAGAAACTGACAGCCAGGGATCTTATAGCCAGCAAAACCGTCCTTCAAAAATGAAGGTAAGGGGGCTGGCCCTGTGGCTGAATGGTTAAGTCTGCACACTCCACTTCAGTGGCCTGGGGATCGCTAGTTTGGGTCCCAGGCACAGACCTACACACCACTCATCAAGCCATACTGTAGCAGCATTCCACACAGAAGAACTAGAATGACTTACAACTAGGATATACGGCTACATACTGGGGCTTTGGGGAGAAAAAAAAAAAGAAGAAGATTGGCAATAGATGCTAACTCAAGGCCAATCTTCCTCAAAAAAAAAAGGAGTTTGCCAGCCTGTGGTCCACAAGAAAATGAAGAGGATTGGGGAGAGATGTATAGAGAGGTGAATGGATTTGAGAGCTATCAAAAAAAAAAAAAAAAAAGAATACAAAGAAAATTTTTAAAGGATTCAGCAGTCTTATTTTTATTAGTAATAAGTAGTGCTGTTGATATTGTTATTTTGAAACTACACACATACAGACACCTCACAGCGTTATTAGGAATCAAGAACTTTTAGTGTAAGAATAAAGAAAACTCACATAAAATCAAATGTTAGATAAAATCCCTGTAATCGTACATTTGATTTAGAAATACAAGTATGAACTCATAAGGTATTTTCCTTTTTCAAATGAAATTAAATATGTGCTTCCAAGCTCTGTGGAAATATGTATTTCCACTGAACATACATAGAAGTAATGAAAACCAAACGGTAATGATCACCCCTAGCATGCAGACTTTAGTCTCCAGGTCTTAGCAGAAAATATGAGATAATTCTAGACTATTTTATAATACAAGAAAACAAAGATGCTAACCAAGACTACCAAGGAAATGTCAAAAGGACCCAGTGACCAGTTTGAAAGGATTCTTTTTGGCCAGGGGTGGGACAATTTAAGCATCAAAAAGAATAATGCTAACAGAGAGTTGAACTATAACAAAGAAGTTACAATTCCTGAGTCCAAAGTGATAGCAAAAAATCCGGCATTGATCATGTTGGAGATTGCTGGAAGACCAAGCCAATATTCTGAAAACTGGTGAATAAATGGAAAGAATCAAGCATTTATTTGGACTTTTCTGTACAAACTACCTTTTGGGGAAGCTAACCAATTCATGAATAAAAGTTCTTATTTATGAAATAATTCCAGCTAATAAATGCAGAAGGAATTACTGTGCTAGAGGATCGCCGTTTTGCAGACCTAATAAGATAATGAACCTGGCAATGATCATCAACAGCTGCCAAATCCATTGGGTAGAAGGTTGATGAGACATTTCTTACTGGATGGATCAGGCTGACATTACCTGAGCCACAGACGAATCTTCACATCCCAAAAGGAAAGGTGGCGGCCTTCCAGTGCTCCTGGTGGACGGTTATGGGAAAGACACAGGACCAGCTGGGACATCATTCTGCAAAAAATCCAAATCTGATCAAGACTCTAGATCTATTATCAACTCACACAAAACAAGATAGAGAAACAGCATCACAGAGTCAGCAAATCCAGAATGTGGAAAATTCTACAGGACAAATGACTGTTTCTTCAACAAATAAATAACAAAGGGATAAAGGAAGGAGGAGGAACTTTTGGTTGAGATATAGTGCACATTGTTTTATTTCCTTTTTTTAAACTATGAAAAGAATCAGGGAAATTTAAGCATTGACTGAATATTTAGATGATATTAAGGAATTATTTTTCACATTGCTGTGGTGATAATGGTAAATGGTTATGTTTTTTAAAGTAGCCCATTTCTCTTAGAAATACACAGTTAAACGTTTATTAGTGAATTGGTATAGAATCTGGATTTTCTTTTAAATAATTTGGGGAGGAATAAAAGCAGAGATGGAGAAAGTGGGGAATAAGTGAAACAAGAAAAAAAATTGTAGTTTCATGCTTACCCTCGATTTCCCTAATCTAAATATCTACTCTCCACAGGTATAAATAAATGTGTTCTTAATTCTATCAGAGACTAAGAACTACATACGGTTTTGTGACAATAATTTTAGTTTTAGATTTAAGACCATTTAAGACATTTCCTAATGTCGTTCGCGCGCCCCCTCACGCACGACGGATCGGTGAAAGCAACAGCCGCCTCCAACCCTCGGTCTCCTGCGGGGCAGCAACCCCACTGCAGCCCCCATCACTGTGCTGCTCCCCGACCGCCGAGCCGGGCAGGGGCCGCCGTCTGCAGGGGCCACACTTGGAAGGACAGAAACCCAACCACCTGACCACCCCAGGTCGCGGAGTCTCCCCTACTTCCAGCCAAGTCTCGAGGGCTCAGAGCAATGTTTGCTGCTCATTTTCTTGGCATCTGATGGCCTGTACTCGCCAGGTTAGGTTGGAGGTTCCATGTAGACGCCTCTCCCTGTTCCTTCCTGAGAAGCCTCCTGCCCTCTCCCGGGAGAACTTTCGGTCGTGTCCTTTTCCTGAAAGGCTCCTGACCTGATGAATTGGTTGAGACAGTCTCTCTGCCTTTATGGCACAGGGGAAAACGTGGACTTCCCTCTCACTCTAACAACGAACATGTCATTGTCCATAAACCTGAGCCATCTGAAATTGTTACAACCAGAGAGAAGGGGCTTCTAAAGACTAGGGACCAGTCAAAAGGCCAAAGATGCATCACCTGTTCAGCACAAAGGACCTGTGTGTGTTTCAAGGCAGTGGGCAATCAGTGGTTAGGACACTATTAGCCAGTGGCCGTCTTGTTCATGGTGACCTGTCACCCTGTCGAGGGACACAGGATGGTGTCATTGAGCTGGCCTGAGCTTTGGAATCAAACAGATGTTGGTTGGATTCCAAATCAGCCTCTTACTAGATATTTCGATTTGGACGGTAACTATTGATGGCCGGGCCTCTGGTCCCTCCTCTGTGAAGCATCTCAGTAACCCTACTTCACTGGATTGCTGTGAAACGCCGTACAAGCCCTGAGCACTGAGCGTGCGTGTGGGAGCCCTGGTGAGGTTCTTTGTGAACTCCAAAAGGGTTACTTTGGCAGCCGAAGTGGATTTTTCTGGAACATCATGTTCATTCTCAAAGCAAATAGTTTATTCGTCTTCTCATCTTGTTCTGCAAGTCTCCTTCTATCTTTTTGGGTTTCCGGCCTGGCCCTGCAGCCCTAGAAGCCATTGGGCCCGGCGCCCTTCTGAGTTCAGGGTTCTTCCGTTCAGCAGATCACATGGCAGCAGCGCCCTGGTCACTTATCTTGATAAGGCACCGTGGGAAGGAAAGCTCTGGCGGGGACGGTCGCATTCAACACACTGGTGCAGAATGAGGGAGGGCAGTTCGAGGGGTCTGCAGTTCTCTACTCATCTGAAAATGATGAACGATTTCCTGCCAAGGCTGAGCAAGTTGCCAATTAATGATCTGGCAATGGCACCCGCTGTCCACTGCCCGGTTCATTTGTCTTCCCTGTGTGGACAGATTAAGGCTGGAAATACAGTCTGGGGCCCTTGCTCGTTCCGCGGGTGTCTCGTTTTCTGTTGTTTTAAGGCCTGACTGCTTGGAGTAGGTGCTAGTGGGGAAGGGTGAAGGGCGAGTGTGCTTCACAGGAGTTCCCAGGCATGTCGGGGCAGAAGGAGGGGAAGGGGTAATGTTCGTGAGTGTCCATCAGGGACCAGGAATGTACAAGTTCCTTAACAGTTCTTATTCCGATTAATCCCCAGGCAACCTTAGGAGGGAGATGAGGTGGGAAGGATTGCTCCCATTTGGAGCTGAAGAAAGTGATGTCCAGAGAGGGTAAGTAATGTGTTCAAGGCCACAGAGCTAGCAAATGGTTCATCCGAGATTTCAACACGATCAGTTTGATTCCAAAGCCATTCTATGTAACCCCTGTACCACACACTCCCAAACAAAGCCGATATCTGCAGAATCTAAGCAATATGTTATTTGGAGATACGATTATGGGTACAACATACACAAAAATCCTGGATTTCATGAAAGGAAGGGCTGGGACCCGGAAAGAACACAAAGATAGCTTTTCAAGCTGCGTAGCAGTTCATGGCTGTTGCTCTTTATATTGGGCTTCATCACTGATGTATGGTACGTAAAATATGTATCAAATAATATAGAAAAGAAAAGCTCTAATGCCTTCTTCAAATCCTAAACAAATGCTCTCATGAGCCAGTAATTTTCACCAAAAATAAGGTAAAGACAAATCCACTAGTCAGAATTAGTGTGCAGAATGTTATACTAGGTGCTATTAGAGATTAGAAACAAAAAGAAATATAAAATAAAGTTCCTGTTTGCATGATACAATATGCTAAGGGAGCTATGCTGAGGTGTGTGAAAAATACGCATTGTTTTAGAGACTTTATTGAGATCATCTGGCCTTTGGTCTATTTTACAAGGATTTCTCTTCAGTCTAGAGAGAAGATGCCCAGAAAAGACCACGATTCCAACCCCACTCCTAGTGTTGCGCTTTGCAGGGTGTCTGGGGCCTCACTCCCGCCAGCCCAGTCAGTGCTGCTGTCCGCCCTTTGGAGAGCTGCTGGGGCAATCCACTCTTGTCGCCCGGGGGTCAGCAGCCGTGGGGCTTGAGGAGACCACTTGGGGTGGAGTGGGGAGACAAAAAAAGGAAGACAGGCAACAGATGTTAGCTCAGGGCCAATCTTCCTCACCAAAAACAGCAGACCTAAATAAAATAGCACTGAAGTGTGTTTCGAAAATGAAGGTAGGGGCTGGCTCCATGGCTGAGTGGTTAAGTTTGCGTGCTCTGCTTGGGCTGCCTGCGGTTTCACCGCTTGGGATCCTGGGTGCGGACATGGCACCACTCATCAGGCCATGCTGAGGTGGCATCCCACATAGCACAACCAGAGGCACTTACAACCAGAATATACGACTATTTACTGGGGGCCTTTGGGGAGAAGAAGAAGGAGAAAAAGAAGACTGGCAACAGATGTTAGCTCAGATGCCAATCTTTAAAAAAATGAAGGTAAAATAAAGACATTTTCAGATAAACAAAGACTGAGAATTTGTTTCTTGCAGACCTGCCATACAAGAAATGCCAAAGGAAGTTCTTCAGACTGAAAGAAAGTGACTCAAAGATGGTAACTTGAATCCACGTGAAGCAACAAAAAGCACCAGTTAAGGTAATTACATGGGTAATTTAGAAAGACAGTATAAATATGTATTTTTATTTGTCTTTTCTTCTCATTAAAAAATCATATGAAACAGTAATATAAAATTGTGTTGATGGACTTCTGACATAGAAAGATGTGATATATGTGACAATAATAATACAAAGCAGCAGAGAAGGAATGAAATTGTATTGGACCACGAGAATGACATCAAATAGTACCTCAAATCCATAAGAAGAAATGAAGGGCATCAGAAATGGTAAATGTGTAGGTTCATATGAAACATTCTTTAATATATTTTTCTACTTTTGTCTCTTGGCTTCTTTAAAACACATGAAATTGTATAAAGCAATAATTATAACGCTATTGTTAGGATAATAAGGATTGTAGCATAATACATATGACAATACCACAAAAGACTGTGCAGGGAGCTATATTGGAGGGAAGTTTCTGTATTTTACTTGAATTTACTTCAGGTGAGTATCAATCTGAAGCAGATTGATAAAATGCATATTGTAATTCATAGATCTACCACTAATTAGGAAAATTATGAAAATAGTTAAAATATTAATCAGAGAATTTAAATGGTGCCTTGGAAAATATCTCCTTAATACAAAAGAAGGTGATAAAGGAAGAAGATTAAAAATGACATTTGGAAAGCAAATAGTACTATGACAGGTGTAAATCCAATTATATTAATAATAATATTTGATAAGAATAGATTAAACACTCCAATCAAAAAGCAGAAATTGATAGACTGGATTTTAAAAAAACAACAAATAACCGTATACTGTCTACAAGAAGCATGTTAGATTCAAAGATACAAATAAGTTGAAAGTAAAAGGATGAAAAGTGATATACCATGCAAACAGTAACCGTAAGAGAGGTAGAGTGGCGATGCTAATATCAGACAAAATAGACGTAAAGACAAAAAATATTACCAGAAACAAAGAGGGACACTTCATAATGATAAAAAGGTCAATTTAGGACATATATAACAATTATAAACGTATATGCATCTAACAACAGGGCCCCAATATACAGGAAGCAAAAATGAACAGAACTGAAGGAAGAAATGAACGAGTCAACAATTCCACAATAATGGTTGAAGACTTCAATAACTCCTTCTCAATAATGGATAGAACAACCAGACAGAAAATCAGCAAGGATGTAGAAATGTTGAAGACCACTCTGAAACAACCAGGCCTTACTCACATCTATTGAACACTCTGCCCAACAACGGCGGAATACACATTCTTCTCAAGCACACATGGAACTTTCTTGAGGATAGAACATGTGTTAAGCCATAAAACAAGTCTGAATAAATTTAAAATTATTTAAATCATATGAAGTATGTTCTCCAACCAAAATGGAACTAAATTAGAAATCAACAATAGAAGGGAATATGACAAATCTACATATACATGAACTTTAGGCACACTTCTGAATAAACTATGGGTCAAAGAAGAAATTGTACGGGAAATTAGAATGTATTTTTTGGCAAGTGTATTGTAAATATTTTTAATTTTTTGTATATGATGATGTTTTGACATCTTACATAAACCTTTCTGACTGGGGAGAGGCTTCCCCTCCCAGGGTTAGCCAATTCTTGGAGAGCAAAAGGCCCAGCTGGAAGCATGTCTTTGCTGAAAGCAAAGCATGAAAGTAACATGAAGCATGAAAACTAACAAATTCAGAGCCATACCTCCTCTATCTGGCCCATGCACCCCAGGATATGATATTCCTCTGCCATAATCATCCTAGGGTCAGGTGCCTGGCACAACTAGGGACCACCCCGTAGCCTGCCAAAAATTATTCAAACAAGCCCATCCTAAACTGTTCATTCTACCTGTCTTGCCTTTCCTGTGGAAACCTCCCAAAAAGACAGTGGCCTAAACCTTCTCCTCTCTCCTTTCTTCTGCCTCCTGACCACCCTCACATCTTTCCCATTTGGGCTCACGTGGTGTGTTCTGCCTCTTGCCTCCAGGACTTGTAAGTATAATAAACTTTGCTTTTTCCTGAGCCTCTCCTCTGTCTCGTCTTGTGGCCACGCTTAGCTTACCATCTCATAAAAGATTACAAAATAGTGAATGAACACAAAAACAGTACACTAAATCTTGTGGGAAGCAGCTAAAACTACTTATAGGGAAATTTATAGTTGTCAACACATATTAGAAAAGAAGAAAAAGTCTCAAATACATAACCTAAGCTTCCACCCTAAGAAACTAGAAAAAGAAGACCAAACTAAATCCAGAGCAGGCATAAGAAAGGAAACCACAAAAAGTAGAGCAGAAATCAACGAAATAGAAAACAGAAAAACAGTAGAGAAAAATCAATGAAACCAAAAGTTATTTCTTTGAAAGTTTCAACAAAATTAACAAATCTTTAACTAGACTGACCAAGAAAAGATATAGAAGACACAAATTGCTAAAATTAGGAAGAAAAGAGGGGACCTCAATTTCGACCTTACAGAAATTAAAAGCAGTATAATGAATAGTAAAACAACAATATGGCAGCAAATTAGACAATTTAAGGAAAATGGAAAAATTCGTAGACACAAATGATCAAACTGACTCAAGGACAAATAGAAAATTTGAATAGACCTATAAAAAGCAAAGAAATTGAATTGGTTATTTAAAATCTTCCCACAAAGAAAAGCCCAGACCCAGTTTGCTTCATTGGTGCATTCTACCAAACATTTAAAGAAAAAAAATACCAATTCTTTCTCAATAAAATAGTAGCAAACTGAATTCAACAATACATTAAAAGGATCATACACCATAGTCAACTAGGATTTATCTCTGGGATGCAGGATGGTTCAACATATGAAAATCAATAAATGTGATACACCACATTAACAGAATGAAGGATAAAAATCATATGATCCTATCAGTAGATGCAGAAAAAGCATCTGACACTCTTTCATAATAAAAACTCTAAACAAATTAGGACTAGAAAGAATGTACTTCAACATAATAAATAAATATGACAAGCCCACAGCTAACATACTCAATGGTAAAAAGTGGAAAGGTTTTCCTCTAAGATTGGGAACAGAAGGATGCTTACTCTTGTCACTTCTATTCGATACGGTACTGGATCGGGGCCAGCCCAGTGTAGTGGTTAAGTTCATGCACTCTTCTTTGGTGGCCTGGGGTTTGCAGGTTTGGATCCTGGGCTCAGAGTTACGCACAGCTCATCAAGCCATGCTGTGGCGGCATCCCAGATAGAAGTACTAGAAGCACTTACAACCATAATATACAACTATGTACTGCAGCTTTGGGGAGAAAAAAAAAAAACATATATATATATATAGTACTGGAAGTCCTAGCCAGAGCAATTAGGCAAGACAAAGAGATAAAAGGCACCCATATTGGGAATGAACAAGTAAAATTGTCTCTATTTTCAGATGAAATGATCTTACACATAGAAAACCCTAAGGACTCCACTAAAAAATGGTTGGAACTATTCCTCAAAAAATTTAAAAAATTGAAAATAGAAATACCGTATGACCCAACTATCCCACTACTGTGTATTTACCCAAAGAACTTGAAATCAACAACACAAAGAGACCTATGTACCCCTAAGTTC
This sequence comes from Equus quagga, assembly GCF_021613505.1. NCBI lineage: Eukaryota > Metazoa > Chordata > Mammalia > Perissodactyla > Equidae > Equus > Equus quagga. The sequence goes on from NC_060268.1 coordinate 115,132,639, forward strand.
ATTGCAGCATTATGCACGATAGCCAAGATGTGGAAGCAATACAAGTTCCCATTGACTGATGATTGGATAAAGAAGATGTGGTATACACACACACACACACACACACACACACACACACAATGGAATACTACTCAGCCGTAAAAAAAAAGACAAAAGAGTGCCATTTGTAACAACATGAATGGACCTTGAGGGTATTACGTTAAGCGAAATAAGCCACACAGAGGAAGACAGACACCACATGATTTCACTCATATGTGGAAGATAAACACACAGACAAAGAGAACGGTTTAGTGGTTATCAGGAGGAAGGGGATTGGGGGTTGGGCACAAGGAGTGAGGGGGCACATTTTTATGGCGACTGACAAATAATAATGTACAAGTGAAATTTCACAATGTTATAAACTTTTATGACTCCAATAAAAAAACCGGTTAGAACTAATAGACAAATTCAGTAAAGTTGCAAGATACAGAATCAACATACAAAAATCAGTTGTGTTTCTATACACCAGCAATGAACAATCTGAAATGAAATTAAGAAAACCCCATTTACAATATTATAGAAAAATAAAATGAAATATTTAGGAACAAATCTAACCAAGGAAGTGAAAGATCTGTACACTAAAAACTATAAGACATTGATTAAAGAAAGTTAAGAAGATACAAATAAATGGAAGTATATTCTGTGTTCATAGATTGGGAGAATTAATATTGTTAAAACGTCCGTACTACCCAAAGTGATCTACAGATTCGATGCAATCCCTATCAAAACTGCAATGGCATTTTTCACAGAAATAGAAAAGACAATTCTAAAATTCATATGGAACCACAAAAGACCATGAATAACTACAGCACTGTTGAGTTAAAAAAAATTCTGGAGGCATCACACTACTTGATTTCAAAATATACTACAAAGCTATTGTAATTGAAACAGCATCGCACTGGCATAAAAACAGACATACAGACCAATGGAAAGAATAGAAAGTTCAGAAATAAATCCACGCATTTATGGTCAATTGATCTTTGACAAAAACGTCAAAAACATGCAATGAGAAAATGACAATCACTTTAATAAATTGTAATAAATTTAATAATTGTAATAAATTGTATTGGGAAAGCTGGTTATCTGCATGCAGAAGAATGAAATTGGACCTCTTTCTCACTCCATATACAAAAATCAACTCAAAATGGATTAAAGACTTAAATGTAAGGTCTGAAACTGTAAAACTACTGAAGGAAACATAGGGAAAAAGTTCTAGACATTGGTCTGGGTAATGATTTTTTGGTTATGACCCTAAGAGCGCAGGGAATAAAAGCAAAAATACATAAATGGGATTGCATTAAACTAAAACTCTTCTGCACAGCAAAGGAAACAATCGAAAGAGTGAAGAGACAACACATAGAATGGGAGAAAATATTTTCAAACCACACATCTGGTAAGAGGTTAATATCCAAGATATATAAGGAATTCAAACAACTTGATAGCAAGAAAACAAAAATCCTGATTGAAAAATGGGCAAAAGACCTGAATAGATACTTCTCAAAAGAAGACATACAAATGGCCAACAGATATATGAAAAGATGCTTGACATCACCAATCATCAGGGAAATGCAAATCAAAACCACAATGAGATATCACCTTAAATCTGTTAGAATAGCTATTACAAAAAAGACAAGAGATAAGCGTTGGTGAGGATGTGGGGAAAAGGAAACACTTGTACGCTGTTGGTAGGAATGTGATTTGGCACAGCCATTATGGAAAACGGTATGGAGGTTCCTGAAAAAATTTCAAATAGAACTACCATGTGATGCAGCAAGTCCACTTCTGGATATATATCCAAAGGAAATAAAATCAGTATCTCAAAGAAATATCTGCAGTCCTGTGTTCATCGCAGCCAAGATTGTTCATTCACAATAGCCAAGATACACAATCAACCTAAATGTCCATCAATGGATAAAGAAAATGTGGCATATATATACAATGGAATATTTTTCATTCTTAAAAAAGAAGGAAATCTTGTCATTTGTGACAGTATGGATGAACCTGGAGGACATTATGCTAAGTGAAATAAGTCAGGCACAGAAAGACAAATACAGCATGATTCTACTTATACGTGGATCTAAAAAATTGTAACTCATAGAAGCAGGGAGCAGAATGATGGTTAGCAGGGGCTTGGGGGATGGGGGAAATGGGGAAATGTCGGTCAAAGGGTACAAAGTTGCAGTTATGTAGGATACGCCAAGAGATCTAACGTACAGCATGATGACTATAGTTAATAATACTGTATTGAATACAGGAAATATGCTAAAAGAGTAGATTTCAGGTGCTCTTGTCACAAAAAAGATGTAATTGTGAGGAGATGATTTGTTAATTAGCTTTACTGTAGTAATTACTTCACTATGTACATGTATATCAAATCATATGGAAAAAAGAAAAGGTCAAAAATATTTTTAAAAAATCACTTGAGCCTTGGTCTTCACTCTCAGAGTTTGTGGTTTAAGTGGCCTGGGGTAGTTCCTGGGTCTTGGAGAAAAAATACCCAAATAGTTCTTCAAAAATCTTCCAAAAAATAGCAGAGAAATGAATGCTTCCCAACTCATTTTATGAGGACAATATTACCCGGATAGCAAAGTCAAAGATTTCACAAGAAAGGAAAACTATAGACCATTATCCCTCACAAATATAACTACAAAAATCCTCAATAAAGATTTATAATATGAATCCTGAAATATATAAAAAGGCTTATACCCAGTGACCAGGTGAGATTTATCCCCTAAATGCAAGATTGTTTCTACATTTGAAAATCAAGTAATGCAATGCACTGTAGTAATAGGATAAAGGGAGAAAGAGCTGCATGATCAATCATCTCATTAGAAACATAAAAAACATTGACCAAAGTCCAACATCCACTTAAGATAAACATTCTCACAAGCTGGGAATTTCTTCTACCTGATAAAGGACATTTATGAAAAACCTATAGCTAATATCATACCTGATGGGGAGAGGATGATGCTTTTTCTCTTATTATTGAGTGTAAGGCAAGAATATGAGTTCTTACCATTTCTATTCAAGATTATATTGGAGGTTCTAGCCAGTGAACTGATAGAAGAAAAAGAAATAAAAGGCATCAAGAATAGAAAGGAAGAAGTAAAACTGTCTTTATTTGCAGTCGACATGATCTTGTATGTAGAAAATCCTAAAGGATCGACCAAAGAATTGTAGTAGAATAAATGTATTCAGCAAAATACATGACCATTATACAAAACAAATTTTATTTCTATATACTAGCAATGAATAATTCAAAAATGAAAATAAAATTCCGTCCACAATAGCTTCAAAAACAGTAAAATGCTTTGGGATAAATTTCACAAAATAAATTTGAGACTTGTACACTGAAAATTACGAGTGATTACAGAAAGAAATATTAAAAGATTTGCGTAGAGGGACACTCCTTGTTTGTGGAATTGAAGCTCAATGTTTTAAGATTGCAAAACTCCTCAAATTGGTCTATGGATTCAATGCAATCCCTATCACATTCCCAGCAGGCTTTTTCTGTATGATTGACAAACTGATTCTAAAATTTATATGGAAAGGCAAAGAATCCAGAATAGCCAAAATGATCTTGAAAAAGAAGAACAAAGTTAGAGGACTTATACTTTCTGATTTCATAGCTTAACTACAAAGCCACAGTAATCAAGACAGTGTGGTCCTGGCATAAAGGTAGACATATAGATCAGTCAGAATTGAGATTGTGGAAATAAACCATTATATTTTTTGTCAACTAAATTTTGACAAACGTGCCAAGGCAATTCAATGGAGGAAAGGATAGTCTTTTCAACAAATGGTGCTGGGATAATTGAATATTCACCTGCAAAAGAAAATAAGTTTAGACACTTCTCATGATACATAAAAGTTAAGTCAAGGTGGATTACTAACCTTATTATGAAAATTAAAACTATAAATCTCTAATTGTGAGAGTTAAAACTATAAATCATTTCTTAGCTACAACACCAGAAGTACAAGCAATGTAAAAGAAATGAACAAATTGGACTTCATCCAAATTAAAATTCTTTGCACTTCAAAAGACAGCATTTAGAGGGGCTGGCCCCGTGGCCGAGTGGTTAAGTTCGCGCGCTCCGCTGCAGGCGGCCCAGTGTTTCGTCGGTTCGAATCCTGGGCGCGGACATGGCACTGCTCGTCAGACCACGCTGAGGCAGCGTCCCACATGCCACAACTAGAGGAACCCACAACGAAGAATACACAATTATGTACCGGGGGGCTTTGGGGAGAAAAAGGAAAAAATAAAAAATCTTTAAAAGACAGCATTTAGAAAGTGAAAAGACAAACCATACACTATGAGAAAATATTTACGAATCATATATTCAGTATGAGTTTGTATCAAGACTATAAAGATCTATCTAACAACCCAATAATAAGAAAAACAATTCAATTTAAAAATGGACAAAAAATGAATGATCAATGCAGTGAAAAAGACAACCTATAGAATGGCAGAAAATATTTGCAAATCAGATATCTCACAAGGGACTTGTATCTTGAATAAATAAAGAATTTTTAGAACTCAATAATAAGACATTTTTAAAATGAGTATATTAGTTTGCTGGGGCTGCCTTAACAATGTACTAAAGACTGTGTGGCTTAAACCATAGAAATCTATTTTCTTATAATTCTGGAGGCAAAAAGTCTGAGATCAAAGGGTTAGTAGGGTTGATTTCTTCTGAGGCCTCTCTCCTTGGCTTGCAGATGGCCATCTTCTCCCTCATCTTCACATGGTCTTCCTCTGAGTTTTCTAATCTCCTCTTGTTATAAGAACACCTGTTATTGAATTATGGTCCACACGAATGACCTCATTTAAACGTAATCACCTCTTTAAAGACTATATCTCCAAATATGGTCACATTCTGAGATACAGGGGGTTAGGACTTCAACATACAAATTTTGGAGGTCACAGTTCAGCTCATAATAATGGGCAAAGGATCTGAATATATATTTCTTCAGAGAAGATACAGAAATTGCTAATAAGCACATGAAAACATGCTCAACATCAGTAGTCATCAGGGAAATGTAAATCAAAACCATAATGGGATACCACTTCATACCTACTGGGATGCTATAATCAAAAAGACAGATAACAAGTATTGGTGAGGTTATAGAGGAATTAGAGTCCACATACATTGCTGGTGGGAATGTAAGATGGTCCATTCACTTTGGAAAATAGTCTGGCAGTGCCTCAAAAGATAAAACATATAGTTATCATAATACCTTTCAATTCCACTTCCAGTTATATAACCAGGAGAAATTAAAAACTTAATCCTACCCATAATATTGTACACAAATGTCCATAATCACATTATTCATAATATCCACAAAGTAGAAACAACCCAAATGCCCATCAGCTAATGAATGGATAAATAAAATGTGGTATATCCATACAATGGAATATTATTCAGCAATAAAAGGAAATGAAGTAGTGATACATGCTACAGCATGGATTTACCTTGAAGACATTATGCTAAGTGAAAGAAGCCAGTCACCAAAGATGACATATTGTATGACTTCATTTATATGAAACATCCACAAAAGGCAAATTTATAGAGACAAAAGGTAGATTGGTTGTTTCCAGGAGTTGGAGGATGGAAGTGAAGGGAATGAGGAATGACTGGTTATGGGTACTGGGTTTCTTTTTGAGGTGATGCAAATGTTTTAAAATCGATTTTGGTGGTGGTGTGGTGTGGTGATTCATGACTCTGTGAATGTATAGAAAAACCATTGAATTGTACACTCAAAATGGGTGAATTTTATGGTATAAGAAATGTATCTTGATAAATGTGTCTAAATAAAGGATTTGAATGGACATTTTACCAAAGAAGATATATGAACCTATAATAAGCACATGAAAATCTCCTCAACAACATTAGATATTAGGGAAATGCAAATTAAAGTTACAATGAGATGCCACTTCATGCCCTAAAGAATATCTATAATCAAAACGACAGGCAATAACTAGCGAATGTTGGGGGAGAATGTGGAGAAACTGGAACACTTGTACATTGCTGGTGGTAATATAAAATGCCAAAATGTCCATTTTGGATAGCAGTTTTTGAGTTTATCATTAAATATAGTTTTAAATATGTATTTTTGTATATTAATATGTTTTTTATACAAACATAGTTAAATATGGTTTTACTAAATTACCCAGAAATTCTACTCTGAGATATTCCCAAGAGAAATTAAAACATATGTCCATATAAAGACTTGCATGTGAATGTTCATAGCATCATTTTTTTTAATAGTCAAAAAGTGGAAACCACACAAATGTTTATCAACCAGTGAATGGGCAAATAATATGTGGTATATTTATACAATGGAATACTCTCACCCATAAAGGAATGAAATACTGACACATGCTACAACATGAATGGACCTCAAAAACATTACATGAAATGAAAAAAGCCACATATTGTATAATTCCACTTATGTGAAATATCCAGAAAAGGCAAATCTATAGAAACAGATATTAGATTTATAATTTCATGGAGCACAGGGTAGCAGTGGGGAGTGACTGCAAATGGCAATGAGGGTTGTTGTTGGTGTGGTGGAAATTTATGTCATTAGATTACTGTGATGGTTGCTCATCTCTGTAAATCTTATTCTAGCGAATATTCTAGGAATATATTCTGTGGAACTATTCACACTTATGTGCAAAGATGTTCTTTGCAGCACTGTTTGTGATAGTAAACTTTTGAAAACTAATATTGATCAACAGAGAATGTGTAAATAAAGTATGGTACGTCTATTAACAATTCAGGTAGATATAAATGATGTAATGTAGAGAGAAATTCAGGATATTTTTAAGGAGAAAAAGTAAAGATGTCGATCACTATGTGTGATGTGATCCTGTTAAGGAAGTAGGCCATATGCGTACCTCCAGGAAGGTCCCTTTACTCTCACCCTTTGACAGTATAATTGCTTTAACTATTTACTCTACATACATTGAAAACTACATCAGAGAGTTTATAGTTTTTGCTTCAATTGTCTAACATAATTTAGAAAACATAAGAGAATAGTCTATTATATTTATCCAATAGTTTAACTCTTTCTTTTATTCTTTGTTGTTTCCTCACATTTCAATTTTACTTCTTTCTTCATTTTTTTTCTGTTTGAATACCTTCTTTATCCATTCTTTTAGGGTAGGTCTGCAATTGGCAAATTCTCTGAGCATTCCTTCATCTGAGAAATGATGGATTCCCCCTTCATTCCTGAAGGATATTTTCACTGGGTATAAAATTCAAGTTTGAGAGTTCTTTTCTTTCAACATTTGGAAAATGTGTGCGAATTTCCTTTGGCCCCCATGATTTCCAGTGAGAAATCCACTGTTACTCAAATCATTGATTCTCTACAGGCAATGCTTCATTTATCTCTGGCTACTTTCAAGGTTTTTTTCCTCCTTATGGTTGATTTTCTGAAGATTGATTATGATGTCTTGGTGTGGATTTCTTTGGGTTTATCAGCTTTGGGATTTACTAAGCTTCTTGAATCTAGAGGTTTATGCTTTTCACCAAATTTGGAAAATTTTCAGCCATTATTTCTTGAAATACCCACTCAGCCATACTTCTTTTCTTCTCTTCTTCTGACACATCAGTGGTACAAATGTTAGCTCTTTCCTTATTGTCTCATTTCTTTTCAGTCTATTTTCTCTCTGTCATTCAGATTGAGCAATTATTATTATTCTATTTTCAAGTTTACTGATTCTTTGCTCTGGCATATTCACTCTGCTATTGAGCCCATCTCATTTGTTTTTAATTTGTTATTTTATTTTTCAGTTCCAAAATTTCCAGTTGATTCTTTTTTTAATCTCTAACCACGTATGTGGCCTTGCACAATTTATTCAACCTCTCTAGACTTCACTTTCCTGAAAATTATAGTTCATGCTTATCCAGGAAGTTTTCTGTGAGACTTTAAGGATATAAGGCTTAGCTCAGTGTCTAGCAAAAAGTAAGTATTCCATAAATATTAGCTCTCATTGAAAAATTATTTTCCTATAAATAAATTAACATCAAACATTTCCAGCTTTCTGGTGTGTTATTTTTTATTGTGTGGGGTCAGTCCCACTTCACAGGTATATTGATATTTTATAATGAAAGTCAGGGGAAAGATAAATATTTGTTTTACTAGGGCAAAATTCTGCACTTCAGTAGCATTTGTTTACTCAGTTTTTGTTTTTGTTTTTTTTGTGTGTGGAAGATTAGCCACGAGCTAACATCTGTTGCCAGTCTTCCTCTTTTTGCTTGAGGAAGACTGTTGCTGAGCTAACATCTGTGCCAATCTTCCTCTATATTATGTGGCACGGCACCACAGTGTGGCTTGATGAGCACTGCTAGGTCCATGCCTGGGATCCGAACCTGCAAACCTCAGGCTGCTGAAGCGGAGCTTGAAAACCTAACCACTACACCAGTGGGCTGCCCCCAAACTCAGTTTTTATTTATTTATTTATATATTTTATTTATTTATTTATGAGAAAGATTAGCCTTGAGCTAACATCTTCCAATCTTCCTCTATTTTGTATATGGGATGCTGCTACAGCATGGCTGACAAGTAGAGTAGGTCTGCACCTGGGATCCAAACCTGTGAACCTGGGTTGCTGAGCAGAGCGCATGGAACTTTAACCACTTGGCCACAGGGCCAGCCCCTATACTCAGTTTTAACTTAAAAGTACATTGGGTACGTGAGGAGCTTTAGCCTAGCATTTTGATGTAACATTTTGATATTTATTGACTTGTTTTAAATCTATTTTATACTCTACATACTTATATAAATAAATATAATATACAATATATACCTTATAAAAATATGCAATATATATGTGTGTATACATGTATGTATATGTATACATGTATGTATAGTCAATTCTCATTATTCACAGTACTTATGTTCTATAAAGCCTCTGTCAACATTAAATTAGCAAACACGGAAGCATCACTCCTAGGAGAAATATAAGGTTAGGTTTCCTGTAAGCTTCTGGTCACAGTATTTTCATTAACTGATCAACATATTGCTTTGTTTTTTGTATGTTTCTGTTTAAAGACAGCTTACTTAATATATATTGTTGATTTCTTAACACTGAACTCATGATCAACATCAGTATAACTCATTCTTGAACAAAGCTTATATAACCCATGTGTTTTTCTCCATAAGGTACATCCCAGCCTCTTGTGCTTAGGAACACTAGATAGCACTTTAGCACTACACTTGAGGCCATTTTAAACAGCAAAATCACCAACAAAAACCATGAAACTGAAAAATGTGCCCCTAAATATACCATGAAAAGGATGCCTGTTGCAGTATGAGGACTGAAACAAGAAGCATAATGACACCTTGTTCACCCTCAGCTGGGAACTAAGCTGCATGCTGGGTGACTCGCATTTTTCACTACTTTGAGTGTGTTTGTGAATGACCACAAAAATACACAGAGTATTGATTTTGGGTTATGAATAAATTTTAGCATCTAGGTGTATTTGCAAATATGGACTCCACGAATAATGAAGATCTACTGTATACACAGACACCTGCAGACACACATCTCCATACTATGTTTCCTTAATATCTGCGGAAATTACAGGTAGACGAAACACATTTGAGTCTTTACTTGGGAGTACTGTATGGTGCTGTGTTGGGGGGAAAATTTAGATTTTTGCAATGCACGTTAATTTTAAAAACCACACTTTGTCATGATGTATGTATTTTTATATATTGTTGGATTCAGTTTGCTAAAATTTTGTCTCTACTTTCATGAAGGATGTTGATCTGTAGATTTCTTGTGATTTCTTTGGTTTTAGAGACATAGTAATACTGACTTCATGAAATTATTTGGGCATATTCTCTTCTCTTATTTTTTGAAAAAATATGCAGGGATTGTAGTATTTTTTTTTGAGTTGTTGATAACTTTATCAATGAAACCATTTTTGCCCAGAGTTTACTTTGTGTGAAGGTATTTAATTAAAAACTGAATTTCTTTTGAACTAAAGAACTAAATTGAAATAAAGGGCTGCTTTAGTTGCTTCCCACAAACTTCAACACGTGTTTTCATTATCTTTCACTTCAAAATATTTTCCAATTTTCCTTGTGACTTATTCTTTGAACTATGGGTTATTTAGAAGTGTGTAGTTTAATTTCCATACGATTGGGAGGATTTTCTAGATATTTTATTATTATTGATTTCTAATTTAATGCTGTAGTGGTCAGAGAATATACTCTATGATTTAAATCTTTTAAATTTACTGAAACTTGTTTTGTGGTTCAGCATATGGTCTACTTTGTGGAATGTGGCACATGCAATTGAGAAGAATGTATTCTGCTTTGATGAATGTAGTGTCCCATAAATATCAACGGGATCAAGTTCAGTGACAGTGCCGTTCAAATCTTCCATATTCTTTTTGATTTTTTTCCTACTTGTTTTACCAGTTACGACAGAGAGGTTTCAACATTTACAACTATTATTTTTGTGGTGTTTATATTTCCTTTAGTTCTCTCAATTTTTGCTGTATGTATTTGGGACCCTTATTATTAGGCGAATAAACATTTTAATTTCTTATATCTTCTTGATTCATTGATCTTTTTGTCATTGTGAAATGACCCTCTATATAGCTGATAAGATTCTTCATCTTGATGTCTACTTAAGCACAAGAAGTCTCAGCTTTCTTATGTTTAATGCTTGCATGATATATTTTTTCCATTTAAAAATGTTATCTGTTTGTCTTTATTTTAACATCATTTATTGTAAACAACATATATTTGGGACTTGATTTTATATCTGGCCTGAAAATAGCTGTCTTTTAATTATGATATTTACTTCTATTACAGCTACTTTAATTATTGATATATCTAGATTGATGTCTATCATATCATTGTTTTATTTCTGTTAGTATCATTTGCTCTTTGTTTCCTTTTTCCACCTCTCCTTCCCTCCATTTTCTTGGGCAAATCAAATATTTTGAGGCAAATTAAGTATTTTTTTAGTAACCCACTCTGTCTCTTCTCTTGACTTTTTAGCTTTGTCCGTTTGTGTGTGTGTGTGTGTGCATGTGTGTGTGTTTGCCCTAGAGATGACTATATGCATCTTTAGAATATCAGAGTCTATGCTAAATGTATTTTACTTCACTAACATTTTAAGTTATTTATTATGGTATATTTTTATTTATTTATTTATAGAAAAATCAGAAAAGTATTATTGTGGTCATGGTCCTTCAGTTTAATCACCTTCTCAGGGATGTAGAAATCACTTTTATGTTAACAACTTAGTAGAATAAAGTTAGACATGGTATTTATTCATAAGCTGAATGGGCAAGCAATTCGTTATGTTCCAAATCTTTAATTTTCATCCTGAGTTTTTTGTAGAAAGAAACAGTAAGGGAAAAAAGGCCAGCCTTTCTATATAATTCTTTTTTTCTTTTTTTGTGGTTACTTTTGTCATTGTTCTGTATTTTTTTTTTATTGTGGTAACATTGGTTTATAACATTCTATAAATTTCAGGTGTACATCATTATATTTCAATTTCTGTGTAGGTCACACCATGTTAACCATCCAAAGACTAATTACAATCCATCATCACACACATTTGCCTAGTTCTTTCACCCTCCTCCCTCCCCCTTCCTCTCTGGGAACCACCAATCCAATGTCTATCTCTATGTGTGTGTTTGTTGTTGTTTTTATCTTCTATTTATGAGTGAGGTCATATGATATTTGACTTTCTCCCTCTGACTTATTTCGCTTAGCATAATACCCTCAAGGGACCCTCAAGGTCCATCCATGTTGTCATAAATGGCAAGATTGCATTCTTTTTTATGGCTGAGTAGTATTCCATTGTGCATATATACCACATCTTCTTTATCCATTTGTCCCTTGATGGGCACCTGGGTTGCTTCCAAGTCTTGGCTATGTGAATAAGGCTGCAATGAACATAGGGGTGCACGTATCTTTACACATTTGTGTTTTCATGTTCTTTGGATAAATGTCCAGCTGTGGAATAGGCAGATTTTGTGGTATTTCTCTTCTTAACTTTTTGAGGAATCTCAATACTGTTTTCCATAGTGGCTGCACCAGTTTGTACTCCCACCAGCAGTGTATGAGAGTTCTCTTTTCTCCACATCCTCTCCAACACTTGCTATTTCCTGTCTTGTCAATTATAGCTATTCTGATGGGTGTGAGGTGATTATCTCATTGTAGTTTTGATTTGCATTTCCCTAATAATTAGTGATGTTGAACATCTTTTCATGTGTCTGTTGACCATCTGTATATCTTCTTTGGAAACAGGTCTGTTCAGATCTTTTACCCATTTTTAAATTGGGTTGTTAGTTTTTTTGTTGGTGAGATGTATGAGTTCTTTATATGTTTTGGATATTAGCCCCTTGTCAGATATATGATGTGCAAATATTTTCTCCCATTTGGTAGGTTGCCTTTGCATTAGATAAAACAGCCACTTCTCCCAGTCTTGAAGGAATGACCTCCTGTAGGAGAAAACCTTTTCAACCCTGCCCTAGTTCTTTGTTATCTCTCAAACGCTTGTGATTCTCCAAGTTTCCTATTTTATTTTCAGCAGCTCTTAGTAGTTGAAGGTATGCCAAGACCTGTCAGTTTCCCAAAGGGGAGGATCTTGGTTAAGACCTAGATTCAGGCTGATTGGAAGCCAGACCTTCAGGCAGCAGCTTTAAAGTATGTGAAAATATATACAGTTCTGTGGGACTACTGGCCACTGGCCATCAAAGCCACTGTTCTAGAGGTATCCTGTGTGTGGCAGTCACAGAAACTGGGATGTCAGATGAGTGTACAAGTTCCTTTTCAGGAGCTATCAGTGGCCTGGAGCCAGGCAGAGGGATAGCAGAACCATGGCATCAACAGGCCTCCACCCTAGAGTGCACCTCAGGAGTCCCCTAGATGTGTGCCAAACCAGAATCCTGCCCCTCAGGTCCGTTTTCCAGGACAAGCAAATAGGCCTCTTTTGCAGAAAGACTGGGGGTGAGTTTCAGTCTGCTGTCTGTGCAGTGCCCCAGGACTGGTAGCCAGCCAACAGCTGTCTATCTTTTACAGTCCCATGGGACACAGGAATGCAAGCCCTATGGGGCACCAGAGCAAGGTAATCAAGGGGCATGCCCTCAACAGCACCCACAAAACCTGGGGTACCAGACAGGTGTACAGGCTCCTCTCTGGTTGACCCTGGTGCTGTAGAGCATGGCAGAGGGAGAGTGTGAAGATAGTGCTCGCCCTCTGAGGTCACTGGAGAGGACTACAGTGTGCCCTTACCCGGGTTTTTAATTAGAAATCTGCCTGTCAGGTCACAGCTATGAAGATCAGCTAACAGGGCTCTTTCACAGAAAGCCTAGGCTCCTCAAACTGTTGCCTCTTGCTGTGCCCTGGGAGCAGTTGCCAGTTAATAATTCTTACTCCACTGTTCATACTGCTGTAGGGTCCTTGAGCATAAGCCCCACTGGCCACAAGAGCCAGGCAGTCTAGCGTTGTCCTGTGTGCGGCAGCTGCAAAAATCAGAGTACCAGAGGAGGTACAAGCTTCTGTGTGTTAGCTGGAGCCAGGCAGAGGGAGAGAGCAAAGATGGACTGTAAGCTTCTGTCCCTGGAGAGTACCCCCAGAAGGCCCCTAGATATGTGTCAAATTAGATGCCTGCCCCTCAGTCCAGTGCTTTAAGATAAGCCAATAAGCCTCTTTTACGTAAAGTCTGGGTGCCTCTCATTTGGCTGCCTCTGTGCTGATCTCTGGGGTGAGTGAATTGGGGGTAAGAGCCCTTTCAGAGCTATTTCTCATTTTGCTTTAGCCTTGTGGGTTTCGTGGATGTGAGCCCCATTGATTTTCAAAGCTAGATGTTTTGGGGGCTTATCTCTCAGGTGCAGGCCTTAAATGTTGAGGTGCCCAATGTGGGGTTCAAACCCTTCTCTCCTCAGGGAGGAGCTCCAGGTTTGGAGTTCCCTCTTGATTGTGGGCTGCCATGCCAGGGGTGGGGTTTATAGCGAGATTATGTCTCAGCTTCTCCTCCCCCCTTCAGTGTGGGTTTTTTTCTCATTTGCTGGATGTGTAGGAGTCGCTCAGCTAGTTTTTAGCTTTTTTCCAGAGGAAATTGTTCCATATGTAGCTGCAGATTTTGTGTGTTCGTGGGAAAAGGTGTGTTCAGGATCTTCCTTCATGGCAATCTTGAACTGGAACTCTCTTTTGTTATTATTTTAATATAAGCAGCCAAAATTCTTTAAAGAAATTAACAATATATGTATAAAATAGGAATAATGTTTTTAAAGATCATTTATATTTTCTGACTTATTTACTCTTTATTTACTCCTTTGTGCAGAACCAGGAGTCCGAGTGATATATATACACACACACACATTTATATACATTTCTTATAGCGCAGGACTGCTGGAGACCAGCTTCTACTTCTTCACTTTATAACTTGGATCTGGGATAACTTACCTATGCCTTGCCTCCTATTTTGTCAAAGGGAATGTTTATTTTTAAATCTTAAGCTTTCTGGTGAATCATAATTTCCTGCTTTGATTAAATCAGTGAGTTAATATCAAGTTGCTCCTCCAGATTTCTCCTTTTAAAAAACATATGTTCATTTAAAAAAAAGACGTTCTAAGTATTATTGCTGTATAACAAAAACCCTGAAAATTTAGTGGTTTATAAAACTATAACCTTTAATTTTCCGCCTGATCTGGGGTGTTAGGAATTTGGGAAGGCAGCTCTTGGTCAGGGGGTCTCACGTACAGTTTTGGTCAGATGTCACCCGGGGCTGCAGGCATCTGAAAGCTCCACTGGGCTGGGCATCTACAGTAGCTCACTTGCATGGGTGGGAGTGGATGCTGGCTTTCTTGGGAGCTCCGCTGAACCTGTCCCCCCAAGCACTCACATGCAGCTTGTCCAGCACAGTGGCTTCCAGATAGTTGGACTTTTTACTTGGCAGCTGGTTTTCTCCAGAGCAAGTGTCCCAAGAGAATCAGGCAGAAACTTTCAGTCCTTTAAAGGGCTTTTCAGACCTATCCTGGGAAGTCATGTAGCATCACTTGTGCTGTATTTTATTGTTTGAAGCAGTTACAAGCCTGCCCAGATTCAGGGGAGTTGACACACACCCCATCATGGGATGAATGTCAAAGAACTCATGGGCAATATTTTTAAACTGCCTTATTGCTATTGAAGTATTCTTTAAATATAATAAAATGCATAGATTTTAAGTGTTGAGTTTGATGCATTTTGACAATTGCACCCACGACCTGAAGTAAGGTATAGAACATTTTCCACTCTATAAGGTTGCCTTGCACCCCTTTCAAGTCAATCCTCAACTCCGACCGCCCTCCCCCAATAGAGGCAACCGCTGTCTGACTCCTAGTACCATAGATTAGTTCCTCCTGTTCTGTGAAGTCATATAAATGGAATTATATACTATATTGCATGTGTGTGTGGATCTGGATTCTTTCACTCAACATAAGGCTTTGAGATTCATCCATATTATTACATGTATCAGTTATTTTTTATTGCTGAGTCATATTTCATTATATGAACATACCACAATTTATTACCTTACCTTTTGTTGGACATTTATTTCCAGTTTATGACTATTACGAATGAGGATGATATGAACATTCTTGTATGCATCTTTAAATGTTATCAGGGTATCTTTGGGAGCAATTCTGTATTATTACTCAAACCCATAGTGTTTCTAAAGTGTTTCCATGCCCAAAGACCTTTTGTAAAATTTACCTCTCTAGATGATAAAGATTTGCTATCAAGCTTTTGGCATTAAGGAACCTACAGCTTACAGGATCTACTAGAAAGAATGGAATGGTAGCTTATTAAGAAAATCACACATCTACAACATTCATCATTTTAATTACATAAATGCTCAGCATGAAAACTTAGAGGTGGCTAAGTTAAGAAAAATATGGAAATTCCCCCTTAAAACCAACTTTTCCTCTCCAATATTCTTCAAATTTCATCCACTAGAGGTAAAAAAAATATTAGGTTATCCTTCCAAATTTCTTCATGTGTGTGTGTGTAGGAGGAAGAGGATAGAATTGTTAGAGGACTGGAACTTCGTTATTGACTACAAATCTGGGCTCAGTAATAAAGACACTTATGTCCTTTCTAGGTGACTCCAACCCTGAGATACTGCTACTATCACCAAAAAGGGAGTGCAAGTCACTGTGTCTCCCAGGGAGTAGGAGTCCATTTAATAGAGGACATGATAATAGGCTTAGGATTCTCAAAAGTATCGCACACATGGTTGTCTGCTCTTGGGCTATAGGCAAATTCTCTCTATCCAGTTAGGAGTGGAGGACTGAAGTAAAACACACTGCACAGACTCCACACCTCTGCAGGCTTAGAAAGGAACTTCCTGTTGTAAGGAAAGGCTAGGAACCCAGCTATGGATGTGGGTGATTTGTTAGAATAGGTCATTAGGGGGTATCACCTAGGTAATACAATGTTCAATAAAAGGATTATTAAAGTAGTTAGATTCACCTCATTAATTCTGCCCAGTGGTCTTGCATGCAAAACAAGATTAATTTGAATATGCAGAGAAGAAAAGAACCTTGGGATTGATAAGGGCCTGATTTTTTTAAGAAGGCTGGTGGTGTCAACTATAAATTTAAAATCTGTATCTGCTACATACAATCTCCAGTTACGCTCTAGATTAATGGAGATAGCTTGGGAAATTAGGTCAAAATAAACTTTCAGAAATTATGAAACATACGTGATAATGATAATAAACGACGTTTATTTTTCATACTCATTTGGGGTAAAGAGGAAAAGTCAGTTTGCCCTAACGAATGATGGTCTTTCTGAAAGAGTCTCCATTCATTCCACAGAATTGGATAGGTTGCTTGACCTCAGAGGATGATGTACTCTTAATCCATAAAGAGAACTTCCTTTGAAGAGTGGTCACAGGGTGAGCCTTTGTGAGCAGCTTCGCTGGTGCACAGCCAGACTCCCTCTCTGGGTGAAGCTTTTCCCACATTGGCCACACAGATAGGGTGTCTCTCCTGTGTGGATTTTGCCATGCAGGAGACAATTCCCCCTGGTGTGGAAACTCTTCCTGCATTGCGCGCAGGCATAGGGTTTCAGGCCTGTGTGGACTCTGATGTGAACAATTAAGCTGCCTTTCTGACTGAAGGCTTTTCCACACTGGTCACATCTATAGGGCTTCTCACCACTGTGAACTCTTCTATGAACAGCAAGGTTACTTTGATTCCTGAAGCTTCTCTGACAAATGGCACACTCATAGGGTTTCTGTCCAGTGTGGAGTCTTTCATGAACGGCCAGACTACCTCGTTGACTAAAGCTTTTCCCACACTCCTTGCACTGATAGGGCTTCTCTCCTGTGTGTATTCGCTGATGTGTAACAAGATTGCCTTTGGCCCTGAAGCTTTTTCCACAGTGGGTACACTCAAAGGGCTTTTGACCAGTGTGGATTCTCTCATGTAATGTTAGACTACCCTTCTGCCTGAAGGATTTTCCACATTCCTGGCACTCGTAGACCCTCTGTCTCACTCCAGGTGAGTCTTCCGGTAGTGTCTTAGAATCTGGGGATTTTTGTTCCAGCTTCTCTTTTCTGAAAGAATTCTGGAAATCCCAGCTTGAGGATCCTGTGGCATCAGAGTGATCATATTTGTGGTGGGCTTCTGTCATCACATCTGGCAAAATGAGAGGGAAGTCATGTAAGATGCACCAATATGCTGAGTGAGAAGAACAGGGAAAAAAGAAACAATGCTTTGAGCGCTTATTATGTGCCAGACAATATACCATGAACTTTGCATAGATAATTTAATCCTGGAAACAATCCTGTAAGATTGCTACAGATAAGGAAATGAGAGCATAGGGCGGTTGTCAAAGATCACGCAGCTAGGTAAGCACAGAGTTGGGATTCAAATGTGGGCATGCTGCACAGCAGTGTACTGCCTCTAAATTTAGTTTAATTTAGCCTACCATGTAATCTTGTGAGGTAGACATGATTATCTCTGTTTGCTCAGAAAAATTAAGAAAATTATCCAGGATCATATAGAGGCCCATACTCAAGTTTTACCTAACTCCAAAATAGGTATGGACCCAAGCTGTGTAGGGCCTAAGCTTTAAAATTTTGGAGGGACTCCATCAAGAAAAAGTATAAAAGTAGGTACAGGGCTTTGAAGAGACCAATGTGAGAAAGGGGTCCTAGAACTTAAGTTTCATTAGCTCCATGAGAAATCCACCTCTGCTCCAGTCTGCTCTCCTGACAGTGGAGTAAGCTCCATGATGTCAGGAAATATGCAGCAGAATCCTTGGTACTTTGCATCTATTATCTCTAGTCCCTGCAACCCTGCAACATAGAGCTTATTGTTCTATTTTGCAGATAAGCCTGGTGCTCAAGGAAGTTAAATAACTTGTCTGATACCACAGATCAAGCCAGGGCAATTATAGAATCTGATCCAAGGAATTTTCCCCTTTAAAACCCATGTTATTTCAGTTCACTAAGCTATGGTGGAATTGAAATCAGTTTTGGTCGGGAAGTTAAACACTTTCTGTGCAGATATTGGTAGTATTTTTCCAATATTGCCCTGCATCTGAGCCTCCTACTGCACCACTCATCACTTCACCAGTTTTCTTGGAGTCATCCTTGGGAGATTTTGTCCTTGTTCCCCTGCCTTACCCTTCGTCATCTGACTGCACTGAGATTTAAAGCCGCTCATTTATTCTCTCAGAGACTACCTCCATGTCAGGACTGTTCTCCTGCTCTGTTTCTACTGCTATTTCTAACTCCAGCTTGCAGGCTTTCTCTGTAACCCCAGGAATGCTGAGCTCCACCACAGGAATGTCCCCTCTGCTTCCTCAGCCTGCCTACCAGTGCTGGGGACAGGGACAGGGAATATGGTGAGCCGAGAGCATCCCAGCAATCAACCGACTCACTCACTGAAAAATGCTACATTCTGGGCATATCTTCCATGACAGTCCAGCAGGGTAGCTGCTGGAAATCCAAACATGTCCACTCCTGCTGTATGACCTTAATCACCACCTCTTTATATGATTCTTCCATGGGCTGTTCTTGAGCACCTGAGGAGGAAAAAACAAACACACACAAACAAAACAGCACAACAAAAATAAAGAGGAAAGGGCAGGAGAATTGATAAGTGAGAAGGATTAAAGTTAACAGGAGCTCCAGTTTGGGGTATGAGAAAATGGAGGAAATTTGGATTGCCTGATGTAATGTTAGTCTCCTATAATGTCACTATAAAATGGGCTGAAAGGTACCATGACCACACACAGATGAGTCCAGGAGGAAGCAGGAGGTGGGAAAGCAGGGAACACAAAGAGTAAAGACACATCTCCTTCTGCCAACCCCAATATAATGGCCACTCCTTTTGTACCTTAGCCTTGGCATGTGAGTGAAACTTCCACTTCCTTCCCCCCACCTAAGCACCTGCTATTTTGTCCTCCAAGCCTCCAAAGGAATTCAGATTCTAAAAAACCCACGTTTCAGGCTCCATGATTAGTTCCACGATGGAAATGGCTCCAGCTCTCCTCTCCAGTTCCCCCCTAGGTTATAAGGACAGACAAGAGATTCCCTATGTTACCTTTTAGCAATTCTGAGGAGGCTCCAGATCCAGACCCACCCCCTCCTACTCTTCAAGATACAATACAAGTTCTGAGGAACTGTAAATACTTGTCAATTCTTGGAAAAGGAAGACCTACTTCAGACTCCAAAACCAAGCCACAGGCACATGAACTAGGGTAAATAACTTGCCCAAATTCTCAGAGCCAGTAAGGAGTCAAGGTGTTTCAAAGGTTCAACCGATACTTTCTGGATCCAAAGCCTGTGCCCTTACACTAGTCAATTCTCTGGTTCCTCATCACTAAACAGCTGTTAGAATTCTTAGGAAATGGAACAGAATGGGACAGGGCTTGACCAGACTTTACTACTCTTCCAGATCCTAGGAATCCTCTTGCTCCATGTTATCTTTTTCTACTGTTTTTTTTTAAAGACTATTCTCTCCTTACTTCAGGACCCTATTTACTGAATTCTTACACTTTACACAGTGGTTCAATGTATAATCCCTCTACTATGTCCCATCAAAATGCTGGCCTCCTGATTTAACGAAATAGCAATGTGATGCTACAATTCTTTGTTTTGTTAACCTAAGCACCTGGTCTTCCTGACAATTTCACATTCTGCTACATGCTGTGATGACTGGAGAGGCATTTTAAACTCTTATTTGGAGGACTCAGCTCCACTTTGGAGTACAAGCTACACAGGAATCCTCTATCTGAGTCCCCGGACACTACGGTACATTCATTTGGAAGCTCAAGGTGTTACTGCTCAACAACTGCACATCCACCAAAAGCCAGGGGAAGGTACGTGGCACCTGCTGCCTGAGGTTGGACTCGGTCCTTGGGTGGTCCAGCAGATAGAGTTTGGTCAAACAAACGGGTCAAATTGGCAGCTCTGCCTCTCCACATGCTGTGAGATCTTCAGCAACGAGCAACTCAGCTGCATCTCAGGAATCTCCCTTATTAATAAAGGGAAATTGTCTTATTTTTCTCCCTAGATCACAAGTCTGGGGAATTAATTTCCTGAAGATTTTGGAGAAAGTGGCTTCATAATAGAAAATGTGGCTTTTCCTAACAGAAAGACTCTTTATTCTTTGGGAAAGCTCAGAAGCAGGCCATGAGAGACCTGGATTCTCACCTCACTCCTGCTCCCTATGACCTTGGGCAAGTAACCAAATAGCCCTGACTCTCTTTCCTCACTAAATAGGTTAAAAACACTCATGTCAGGTGGCTCCTGGGAGAATAAAAGACTCAAATGTGAAGGGTCTCTGACATGACCTACAGATTTAAGGCCTAAAGCTGAGAGTCCTCAGGAGAGGACCAGAAGAGGGGGTAATTTTGCTGTCTTGGGAACTCTTGGGGACAGTTTCAGGGTTAGGAGATTTTGGGTAAGAGTGGTTATTTTCTCCACAGCTGATCCACTTCGTCCTTTCTCCCATTCTCCACCCAGAGGAGTCTGTCCTCTCGCCCGGTCACCCTCCCTGGAGAGACCGTCCTTTCCCCTGTCCATCTTCTGAAACCCTCACCGGAGCCGGGGCACACCTGCCTGCGGCTCCCCCTCCCGTGTCTCCAGGATGCGAGGTCTTCACCCACGCCCGTCGGAGGGGCCCTGCTGTTCCGGGCAGACTCCCTCTCCTGCCTCAGGCACCCCCAAGCCCCCCGTGCGTGCTGGACCTCAGCACCCCGCGCTCCGCTCGAGCCGGACCCTTCTCTGCGGGCCGCAGACCTCTCCCCTCGGGGCGGGCCTCCCTCGTTGCCCAGGCCGGCGTGGCCTGCTCAGTGCCGCGGGGGCCCCGGAGGGCCCGGGCGCAGCGGCCTACCGGCTCAGCCCCGCCTCGCCCGGGCGCAAGGACCCGGCCGGCGGCCACACTCACCGCAGCGGCGCGCGCCCGCAGACAGACAAAGGCCCGCGCTGAGCCCGCAGCAGCGCCGGCGCGAGCGGACAAGACTACAACTCCCAGGAGGCTCCGCGCGAGCCCGTCCTTCGGACCCTGGGCCTCAGCAGCCCCGACTTCTCGGAGCACTGTGGGAAACGTAGTTCGGTGGCGCGACCTGGTCCTTGGGCTCCGCGGGTCCGGGCGGGCGCTGGGTCTCAGACCGCCCCGCTTTGACCTGGAGCCCGAGGACCCGACTTGTTCCCGGACGTAGAACCAGGATGGAGGAGCCATTGGGCCTCTCAGATTAGCGAGACGTGGAGTGGCAGCCTCGTGAAGCCGCCTGCTGAGCCAGGAAATCGGGAATCCAGGGCTCTTGCAGGGTTTCATGGAAAGAAAACAGAGCCTTGGGGAGAAATCAGTGACAAAGCTTTGGGTGCTTAGGGGCTATGTGTCGAGCCGCTGCATGAGCAAAGACCGGGTGTTCTATAATTAGGTCTCTGAAGCAAGGAGCAAATCCTTCAAGCAGAGACTGTGGGAAAGGGGAATTTGGAACACCTCAGGAGAAGTTCAAGGGCTGGGAGGAGTGTGCTTCGGTCTGGTGGACAGCTATTCCCTCCGATCCCTTTGGGTCGGAATTCACCCTGGAAATAACGGGTAAGAGAGCAGGCTATGGAGTTGTCTTAAATTTGCATGTTGGCTCCACTACTGACTGGCTGTGGGACTCTGGAAAGTCTTCTTATCTGGTGGGGAGCCCAGGATAGGGTCGGGTGATAGCGAAGGGGGCCTGGCTTCTTGGGAGGGCCAGGGTATAGGCCAGGAGACCCCCTTATCCTATTCCTTCAGAGCAAAGGCAGGTATGTGATTGAACCCAGAAAAAAATTGTTCTGCATCTACCCTATGAATTATGGAGAGAAAACAGTATTTTCTAGGGTAACAAATAGGATTTTTCTTCTTCTCCTTCTCTTTCTTTTTTTGGTGAGGAAGATTGGCCCTGAGCTAACATCTGTTGCTAATCTTCCTCTTTTTGCTTGAGGAAGGTTGTGCCTGAGCTAAAATCCGTGCTAGTCTTCCTCTGTTTTGTATGCAGGATGCCTCCACAGCATGGCTTGATGAGTGGTGTGTAGGTCCATGTCTGGGATCCAAACCCCTGAACCCTGGGCCATGGAAGCAGAGCACGTGAGCTTAACTAGTATGCCACAGGGTGGTCCCAGGTTTTTCTTCTTAACTGAAGATGTGATTGAAGCGTTGAGAAATTGCAAGCCCTGAAGATTACTCAGCACATGGGGCAAGAGCTCTTTGTCATGAGGCTTCTCTCAAAAGCCACACAAACACAGGCAGTCAAGTCCTTGGCCCTGTTATGTAATACTGGGAGGAGGCAAGTTTGCATTTGTGAGGTAAAAGCTCTCCAAAATGCCTTAAACCTCCTTCAGACACACTTTTCTAGGATCCTGGAATTAAAGTGCCTGCTGGCTGAGGCTGCTTTATCTGGGGCTTCCTCCCCCTCGGAATCACCTTTGCTTTCCTTCATCCTGGAGCTCTCCTGCCCCGTGGGCTTCTCTCCAGGCTCCCTGCTCCAGAGTTCCTGCTTGGGGGCTGCCTATCTGACTGAATAAAGGGCTTCATAAGGAACGTTTCCTCGTGCTTGTCCTTGTCCTCGACTTAAAAGTCACGCATCTGTTAAACAATACAAAACAAAATTAATTTCACACAGTATACATAAGTAATAAGTTGATTCATAAATGTTAGTTCTTACTACTACTAGTAACCCATCGTTAAGCTCATTCAACATGTATGTGCTAAGCCCATTTTAAGTGTCAGGTACTCTCCTGGGTGTTGGGGACACAAATGTGAACAAGACACACTCCCTTTTCCTAGGGAGGAAGCTGACACTCTAGTTGACTGACTCACGGGGAAGTCCCTGAGTGTGCAGTGGGCACTGCCCTGAAGGCCCGACTTCTGAAGAGCCTCTCAGCACGACTGCAGAGCTCCCTGTGGTGCCTCCTTCCGTCATTTGTTCCAGGGCCAGAGAGAGAAAGGGATAGGGCACCGGGGTACAGGGCACGTCACTGCTCCCTCTGTCTTTCCTTCCAGAGCCTCCACAGACACTTTTATTTTTCAAAGCCCAGGCGGCACACAGCAAAGGCCAGTCCTCCTGTCTGATGGGGTGGCGCTGTGTGAGTGTCTCTGCTCCCCTCTCTCCCGAGGCTGTGTCAGTAAGGCTGTGTGTGTCACCCTCCGCCTCCCAGGACTGGGAGTCATTTCCCTGCTGATAAGCAGCACCGTGCACCTAGAAGTCACTCCAGGCACATTGGTTCTGTTGAGGTCAGGATCAGCTGTGGACGTTAGGACAAGATCCACGTCCCATCATGCAAGTAGACGACAAAGCTTTGGTGGGAAAAGATGGCTGTAAAGGGAGACTGTAGTCACTTTTCTCTTATGAATCTGCATAAATTCTCTTAAGGACTCTCAGGAAAGTGGACATATTGACTGGAAAGTGGGGGAGAAAATGCTTAGGACTGGAGTTGATGAGACCCAAAGCTCTCTAGACAGACACTTACCAGTCTTTACCCAGATCTTAAATGGGGCCCAGGCCTCAGCCACCACCTGCATCTGAAGGCACACACTCAACAGGAGGGCGGGGAGCAGGGGAGGGTACCAGCAGGGTAGATTTGAAAAATCACTAAAACACTATCCCCCCACTTCACGTGCATTTCAAAATGTTAGGGAAGGACAGATAATTCAATAAACGGTGTTATGACAAAAGGGCAACCACTTGGGAAAGAAAGAAAGTTAAATGTTTACCTAACTCCTAGGCCAAGACAGCCTCTAGATGGATTAAATGTAAAAGGTAAAACCCAGATCCCTAAAGGCCCAGAAGAATGTATGGATTAATATTTTTATAATCTTGGCACAGGAAAGGCTTTCCTAACCATGGTAACAAAAGCAGAAACAATGAAGAATAAGATTGCTGGATTTGACTGCATTAAAATCTAACACCTGTATGTCAAAACACCACTAAATAAAGTTAAGGCCTGACAAGCTGGGAAAATATTAATAACTGTCATATTTAAAGATACCATACAAATCAATGAGAAAAACAAAATATTTCAATAGAAATTTGGAAGAGGACAGGAATTCACAAAAGACAAAAATAGAATTAAAGAAAAATAACTCAGATTCTCTATTAACTTTTTTAAAATGCCAATTGAAACAAAGGAAATTTTTTCCCTAACTACTGAATGGCAAAAATTGCAAACAGGACTAGGGAAATGAGTATTTTCATTTGTGTGTAAATTGAGACAATCATTCTGATTAGACATTTGGTATTATGTTATCAAAAAGTCCTAAAAATGTGTCTATTCTAGAATTTTTTGCTCATAAAGAAAAACATCAAATAATTTTATCCCAAATGTAGAATGAAAGCTGTGGCGTCCAAGTTTCTGAAGTGAATTGCTGACTTGGAAAGGACTCCTGGTTCCTTTGAAGCGAGTGGCTGACCCAGAAGCTTCCATGAGATGGCGTGCTGCTCAAGGAATGCGCGAGGCCTTCACTTGCTGCTGTAGTCTGAACAAAGTGTTTGGGTCTAGAGTGCTGGAATGGGGATCTGCCCTCCTGGAAGGGTTATCAGAACAATTTCCATCATGCCTCAAGTCTGTGTTTACTGTCCCTGTCAGAAATGCAAGCCCCCTTAGTCATCTGTTAACAGCCATGTTTTATGTCCCCAGACCTCCCCATCCACTGAACTAACCAGTCTTCCCATCCGTCCAAAACTGTCCCGCTGTGTCCATCACGGAGGCCAGTGCTTGGCAGAAAGCTGGCTTTCTCTCAGCTCCCTCCTGCTTAGGGGCCAGGCTTGAGCAGCTGGACCCACCAGAAAGAAAGGGATCCGTGCTTTCGTGCAATTCTCTGGAATGGTTGTTGAACCCTTGGCTAGAGCCATCCGAGTGTCTTGTCAAGATATTTCTCAGGGCTGGAGGTCATCCTGGCCTCTCCTTGGATAAGCCCGTCCTGTTCTCTGTCGCTGATCCTGTCCTTTTGAATAAATATGTCTTGGGTTTGATCTCACTATTCTTACCTGATTTGTAAATTTGGGATACTAATAATTTAGCCATAATAATGCCTATTGTGCGTCTTTGCTTTGTAACCTTGTAACTCTCTCAACTATTCAAATCTAAATATTTATCCTTAAGGAAGCTGTTTTTACAGGCTTTGGACAGATTTTTCATTTTGCCATTTATTTATACCGTGTAACTAGCTGTACCTTTCTTTATTCAGAATTTTGATGGAGTTGCTGTTAAACCAGAAGATGGAAGGGAAAGTTTGGGGTGGGGACTGATGTCCCACACTCAGTGTATATTTGTATCTATTTCCAGTGCTATGGGCCAGGCCATCATTTCCTGCTGAGGCTCTAACACCCAGAGATGATTATTGTGTTTGGTATCACCTAGTGGGACTGGCTCTAGGGTCCTTTTAGGATATATTTATGGTGCTGCTTGGCCCAGAAAGAGGAGGTGCCCTTTGTTGTGCAGGTGAGTGCTGTCCTCTCATGACAACCCTTCGGAGGAAATGTGAAAGGGAACACAAAGTCCTGTGTTTCTGTCAGGCCATTTTGCAGGAGGGCCTCCCAAGCAGCCAGAAGGTGAAGATATGAATGAGACTGCAGGTGGGAGCTAGAAGTTGGTCCTGCTCAGATTATCTGTTGGGTGTTATTTCTTCCCACAACCAAGTCCTGAGCTGCAGCCCTTGAAGCCAAGGATCTTCACCTAGATGAGCTCCATGTGCATCTGTGAATTCTCAAAGTGGCAAAAGTGGACTTGGAGGTTTTTTAGGGCAAATAGTACATACTTTTCATCAAAGAGTTGGTTGACTTACACAAAGATGAAAATGATTGTTTTAGAGCCATTTTTGAATAAGCAGAGGGAGATCATTTTAAACCTTATCTTTTTATTTTGAATTAATTTTAGACTTGCGGAAAAGCTGCAAAAACAATGCAAAGAGTTCACATTTATCTTTTACTCAGCTTCCCATAATATTAACAACTCACAGAATTATAATACAATAATCAAACTGGGAAATTAGCATTGGCTCAATATGCAATAGCAATACTTAACAGTAAACTACTGGCTTTATTTAAATTTTACCAGTTTTTCCCCTAGTGTTCATTTTCTGGTCCTGGATGTGGTCTGGGAGCCCACATTGCATAGCGTTGTGTCTCTTTAACTTCCTCCTATCTGTAGCATTTCCCCATTTTAAAGAAGAAAATAAAATCTGTTGGTAGTGATGATGTTAAAATGCAAGATAAATGTACGGACATACAAATGATCTGCTTCCTTCTCTTCCGTTTTTCCTTCTCATTCATTTTCCTTTCCAAGCAAACCTGAAAAAATAGCTTTGTTTGTATTTGCTGTAACTGAAGTAAAAAATAAATAATGATTTTTATTAAAAAAAAAACACAGTTGATAGTTTTAAAGGCTTTAAAAGCTTCAACCACATTTCAGAATAGTGAAACATATTGTACCCTGCCACTTTACTGTATTCATTAATTATTTCTAATAGTTTTTTGGTGTATTCTTTAGGGCTTTCTATATATAGAATCACGTCATCCACAAATAGTGACAGTTTTACTTCTTCCCTTCCAATATGGATCCCTTTTATTTCTTTTTCTTGCCTAATTGCTCTGGCTAGGACTTCCAATACGATGTTAAATAAGAGTGGTGGAAGTGGGCATCCTTGTCTTCTTCCTGTTCTTAGAGGAATAGCTTTCCGTTTTTTACTATTGATTATGATGTTGGCTGTGGCTTTGTCATATATGGCCTTTATTATGTTAAGTTACTTTCCTTCTACGCCCATTTTATTGAGAGTTCTTATTATAAATGGATGTTGAATCTTGTCAAATGCTTCTCTGCAGCTATTGAGATGATCATGTGATTTTTATTCTCCATTTTGTTAATGTGGTGTATCATGTTGATTGATTTGCAGATGTTGAACCATCCATACATCCCTGGAATAAATCTCACTTGATCATAGTGTGTGATCCTTTCAGTGTATTATTGTATTCACTTTACTAATATTTTGTTGAATATTTTTGCTTCTATGTTCATCAGTGATATTGGCCTATAATTTTCCTTTTTTGCATTATCTTTGTCTGGTTTTGGTATCAGGGTAATGTTGGCCTTGTAAAATAAGTTAGGAAGTGTCCTCTTCAAGTATTTGGAAGAGTTTGAAAAGTATGGGTATTAAATCTTCTTTGAATGTTTGGTAAAATTCACCAGAGAAGCTGTCTGGTCCTGGACTGTTGTTTTTTTTAGGAAGGTGTTCATTACTGTTTCCATTTCTTCATTTGTGATTGGTCTTCAGATTCTCTATTTCTTCATGATTCAGATTTGGGAGATTATATGATTCTAAGAATTTATCTATTTCTTCTAGGTTATTCAACTTTTTGGCTTATAGCTTTTCATAGTATTCTCTTGTAATCCATCATATCTTGGTGGTATATGTTGTAATTTCTCCTCTTTCATTTCTGATTTTATTTATTTGAGCCTTCTTTTTATCTTAGTGAGTCTAGCTAAGGGTTTGTCAATTTTGCTTATCTTTTCAAAGAACCAGCTCTTAGTTTCATTGATCCTTTCTATTGTCTTTTAAGTCTCTGTTTCATCTATTTCTGCTCTGATTTTTATTATTTCCTTCCTTCTGCTGACTATTGGCTTCATTTGTTCTCTTTTTTTTAGTTCTTTTGAGTGTAGTGTTAGATTGTTTATTTGAGATTTTTCTTGTTTATTGAGGTAGGCCTGTATTGCTATACACTTCCCTCTTAGTACTGCTTTTGCTAAATCCTGTTAGTTTTGGTATATTGTGTTTTCGCTTTCATTTGTCTCCAGGTATTTTTTGATTTCTCCTTTAATTTCTTCTTTGATCCAATAGTTGTTCAGTGGCATGTTGTTTAGTTTACACATATTTGTGACTTTTCCAGATTTTTCTTGTATTTGATTTGTAGTTTCATACCATTATGGTTGGAAAAGATGCTTGATATGACTTCAATCTTCTTAAATTTATCAAGGCTTGTTTTGTTTCCCAACATATGGTCTGTCTTTGAGAATGTTCCATGTGCACTTGAGAAGAATGTATATTCTGCAATTTTGGATGGAATATTATATATATGTATCTGTTAAGTCCATCTGGTGTAGGGTTTCATTTAAGGCCAATGCTTCCTTGTTGATTTTCTGTCTGGATGATCTATCCATTGATATAAGTGGGATCTTGTATGCAGTCTCTGCTGCTGGTAGGGCTGATGTTGGGGGTACTGCCACTGGAGACTGGGTCATGGGCACTACTGTGGCTCCTGAAGCCTCAGGTTGCAGGTGCCACCTGCCACTGCTGGGGGAAGGTGAGGGGCTGAGCAGTAAGTGCTGTTGCTGCTCCTGCAGTCTCTGGTCTCTGGCTTCAGTGTGCTTTTTGAAACTTCAGGTCAGGGCATGACTGCCCCTGCTGGGACTATCCACATTTTGGATGTAACCCTTGCTGCTGGAAAGACTGGGGTGGGAGTCACCATTGCCTGGGAAGCAGGAGGGGGCTTGGTTGCTGGCACTGTTGTGTTTCCTAAAGCATCAGGTTGGGGGTTCTATCTGTCACTGCTGGGAAAGGGGCAAGGGCTGAGCCACAAGTGCCATTGCTCCTCCTGCAGCTTCTTGTTGCTGGCATGTGCTGGTGCACTTTTGGACAACTCAGGTCAGGATATCACTGTCATTGCCTGGGGTATCCACATTTTGGATTGCTGGGGCAAGGGGCAAGGGGAAGAGGCTGTTACCCTAGTTCCACTCCCTCCCAGAGGTTCGTTCCACTCACCTTCAGATGTATAGCTGTTGGGATCTCTCAGGCATTCTGGTGTGCTGTGCAAGGAGTCCTTTGTTGGTCAGTGGGTGTCCCACTGGTTGTAACTTAGAGAGGAGAGACAAAGGGAACAACTCAGTCCACCATGAGGCTGACATCACTCTCAGTGGAACGTTTAAAATACCATGTTTAGCAGATGCTGTTGGTGCCCATCATATTCTCTGAGCTCACCTTAAGCTTCAGTGATAGTGTTCCCATCTGTGGAAAGCTTCCTTTTTCAAGAACCTGAGTTCCTTGGCTGGGGACTTTCTTTGGCCACAGGATTTTGCCTGGTCCTCTGAGTGTGGCAGGCCTTAAACACTGGGGATTTAATACTTTCAGGAGCCACCTTCAACCGAAGGGAATAGGAATTCATGGAGAAGTATACCAGCTTGCCCCCTTCTCAGCAGATGGTTCTGAAGTGTGTTCTATACTCTCTCAGAGGCCCCAGTGGGCTTGTGCCCCATTTCCCCACAGTGGTAGCCCACCTTTCATGCACCCTTGATTGATGTTTCCCTCTCTGGCTAATTCTCCCACCTTGCCTGACTGTGCTTCCCAAACTCCTTGCCCTCAAGTCTTCGTCTCAGTGTCTACTTTCTGGGGGAGCCTAAAAGAAGACACCATATGAGCTAAGTAACACTCCCAATAGAACTATCAGTCTTATTGGGAGGTAAAAGCTCTAGGTGGGCCTCAAACCAACTTGAAGGAATGGGGATTAAATAAAATCAGTAAACCCCAGTAGGAGAGGGTATATTACTAATAAATATGATGGACCAAGAGAAATGGTTGCAACGCTCTCCCTCTTCCAAATATTGGGAGAGAAGAGAGTATCATTTTAAATCAGCATTTACAATCACAGACTAAATACTAAAAGAATAGGGAGGGATGGAAAGTGGACTGAGATAAGCCCAAAATCATTAAAGTCTTACACTTCTGTAAAGGGCAAATAAAGTTTGGTGTGTTTATTGCTATTTTAAGACATATTGTAAATGAGGGCTATACTGTTTCAGGATAACAACCATGGGATCGAAACAGGGCTGTTTTCCTGCTTACCCTTGACAAATGATGGAAGCAAGTGGGAACAAGCTCACTCATCTAAAGACAAGAAATGGATAAGGAAACTTAAAGAATTAGGCTTGGATTGTGAATGTCCACAATCTGCATCCTCTGATGGTGAAGAAGCCCCCCTCTCACCTCCCATGTTCCATCAAACGTTGTGTCCTCCCAGTTTGACTCTTAACTATATATTGGATCTGCTGCCTCTACCCCTCCCTCTCTGTCACTCCACAATACGTGAACTTTTCTATCTAGCTTTCTAGGTTAGGTTCCTAAATGTTGATTTGTCTGAAAAATACAATCCCTGGGGCTGGCCTGGCAGCATAGCCGTTAAGTTCGCATGCTCCGCTTCAGTGGCCTGGGGTTCACTGGTTTGGATCCTGGGCGCAGACCTATGCACTGCTTATCAAGCCATGATGTGGCAGGCATCCCACATAGAAAGTAGAGGAAGATGGGCACAGATGTTAGCTCAGGGATGATCTTCCTCAGCAAAAAGAGGAGGATTGGTGGCAGATGTTAGCTCAGGGATAATCTTCCTCAGGAAAAAAAAGAAAGAAAATACAATTCATTGTGCTTATTAGGTATCCGATAGCTACTAAGCCATTGTGAATGCACAAAAGTGCCCAAGAGTGGACTTGGGAACAGTCCCAAGTCTGATGCTCTTGGAAATAGATGTGTCTATGAAGACATTTATGTATGTTATACATAATTTAATCCTCACAACAGCTCTATGTAGGAGGCAATACCATTCCCTCCATATTAGAGAGGTGTCCATCATGTGTCTAGGGTCTCACAACCAGTAAGTGGTCAATCTGGGATTCTGCCCAGGTCTGACTCCAAATGCCTTGCTCCTTTCAACTCCCTGGATTGTCTTGACGGGAAGTTCATTGGACTGCAACAGGTGTACCTGAAACAAAACAACCCAGAAAGGCTTTATCAAATATGAACAGAGGGACTGACGTGAATATCGATATTCAAAAAGCATTTTTTAGTCAACAGAAACATTTAACAAAATGGTTGTTACCATGAATATTAAGGACAATGTTTTTAAAACTTTACAAATTTTGTTACTTTGTGACATAAAGACATAACATTTAGAGTTAAGGAATATTTGACAAAATATGCTATTTAGAAACTTGAATTTATCTTTATCAGTTTATATCAGGTCAAGCTGGCGAACGGTAGGTATAGTTATAAAACAATGAAATAGAATGAATCAATAAAATCTGAGCTTTAGAGCTTTTCCAGTGTCTGAAATATTTACAAAGTCTTATAATTCATTATGACATAAAGAGAATCAATACATTGCAAAAAATGAAGAAAAATCTTACAGGCTATAAACCCTCTCCATAATATAGCAAAGCTAGTAACAATGCATGTTTCAATAGGAATTACAATAGGAATTGTGCCTTTTGTAAACTTGCTCAATTCTCTCTCAAATAATAATTGACTAAAGTGGGAAATTAAAGATTATAGCAACATAGTGTTTATTAAATGACAACACTACATATAGAATTCTATAATATTTATCAAAGCAATACTCAAGAGAAAATTCACATATAATCTTTTTATCACCAATAAAGGAAAAAAAATAAAAGATGACAACATTCAACTTACACTTATTATAAAGGGTAATTCAAAGAAGTATCAGAAAAAAATATTAATAAAAGGAGAAATAAATTAGAAAACACAAATGCTGAAAATTATAAATCTCAAAAAAACCCAACTCACTAAAAAATCTAACCAAGAAAACCAGAGTAAGGTGGACACAGAATACTGTAATTAAGAAAGAGAATGATAAAGATATAATTTACTTTGTAAAATTATAAGCAAATATTATGATTAATTGTAATTCAAGTACTTTCGGGAAATTTGATAGATATTTAGGTGTCTTTGGTTTCATTCATGACCACCAGAGGGCATATTAGTTTTTAAATTTCCTTTTCCCTCCCTTTCCTTTCCTGGAACGTCTTTGATGAGTTCTGGGCTATTTTAGCGACAGACCCTAGATGAGCAAGTCAGCTTCAGGCTTAAATGCTAGAGTCCGGAAGGGATCGGAGATTCTGGCTTGCCCACCCTCCACTGGAGGGAACATCAAAATGAGAATCCTAGGGTCCTGATGGGAAATGAAGATGTGGGGTTTGTAGCACGAATTGGTAAGTTGGTATAGTTTCCAGGAAAAAAAATCACGGCTTTCTGAACAGGAAAAGGATGCTAGCTCAGATTGTTAAAGTTCCATGAGGAGCGCTAGAGAGAGAGGAGCTTTGCTTCTCTTCTCTGTGTTAACAGCGCTTCAGAAACCCAGAGCGGCAGAACTAACTGCCCCCTACCACGTTGCCTGTGCCCTAAGAGGGCAAACAATCCTTCCAGAATAGCAGTGCTAAACTAGAAAAGAAGTTCATCAAAGTTCCTTTCCAGCCTAAGGATTTTCATTATTAAATAACTTCCAAGGACGATCTTTGGCCCCATGGTGGAAAGTGTGCAAATATAAAAATCACACACTCAGCATAGATTCATCATTCTGCAACTTTTGGCAAAGTGACAACAACACTCCCTGTGTCATGGAGTTGTGGAGGTTAATTCCGGTAGTAATCTTCCACTTTGTGAAAAACATAAAGCTGTCTGTGCACAGAAGAATTTCATGGTATCCGGTGGTCCTAGAACTAGTCTTTCTCCATCGGATATCCCACGGCACTTTGTCAGTGTGTATTTTATGATCCTTGTGCCTTTCTGTGCTGCATTAGCAATAACATACACGTCTCTTCTTGACTATGAGAGCAAGATCTTGACCCAGTGAATCTGTGAACTCTCTTCATTACTGAGCCGTGTCATACATGTAGCAGATATTCAAAGAATCTTTAGTAAATGAATATTTGTTCAACCATCCTAGTTCCTCTCATCTCCAATCTAACCCCCAGGGTAATCAAAGGATACAGATTGGAAAAGAAGTAGTGGACCTGCCATTAGTCACTGACATGGTTGTGTACACAGAAATTCCTATGGAATATAAAAATAAAACCACTGAATAGCCCTTGAATTTGGTGGGGTCAAAGGACACAAAGTCAATAAACAATTAATTATATTCATATATAATGGTAACAATTAGAAAATGAAATGAAAGTATTTTTTATAACAGCATCAAAAACATTAAATGTCTAGGAAGAAATCTAACAAAATACATATAAGATCTCTACACTAAAAGCTACAAAACATTGCTGAGAAAAATCAAGGCAGACCTAAATAAGTGCCAAGGTATACTATGTTTATGGGTTATAAGATTCAGTACAGTTAAGAAGGCATCTCTCTGGAAATGGATTCATAGACTCAATGGAATTCTAATCTAAGTCCCAGCAGGACTTTTTTGTAGACATAGACAAGCTGATTCTAAAATTTACAGAGTAAGGCAAAGGATCCAGACTAGCCAAAACAATCTTTAAAAAGAGGAACAAAGTTAGAGGACTTATCTAACCTGATTTCAAGAGTTTTTATAAACTAAGTAATAAATACACTGTTTATTGGCATAAGAATAGACAAATAAAGCAATGGAACAGAATAGAGTCAAGAAACAGAACCACAAAAATAATCAATTGATTTTCCGCAAAGGTACCAAATCAACCTAACATAGGAAGAAAGTCTAACAAATGATGTTTAAACACTGAATATTCATATGGAAAAAAATGAACCTAAACCACTACCTCACTTCACACACAAAATTAAGATGAGTCATAGCCTTAAAATTAAAGCTAAGACCATAAAGATTCCAGAAGATTATATAGGAAATTATTTTTGTGACTTTGGAGTAAGCAAAAGTTTCTTAGTACACAAAAAAGCCACTAATCCCTAAAAAATGATAAAGAGGTCTTCATAAAAATATTTCTATTAAAAAATGGGCAAAGAACTTGAATGGATATATAGATGACCAATAAGAACATAAAAAGATGCTCAACATCACTAATCATTAGAGAAATTCAAATCAAAACCACATTGAAGGGCCAGCCCCATGGCCGAGTGGTTAAGTTCACACGCTGTGCTTCAGCGGCCCAAGGTTTCACCAGATCCTGGGCGCATACACGGCACCACTCATCAGGCCATGCTGAGGCACCGCCCCACACAGCACAACCAGAAGGCTCTACAACTAGAACATACAACTGTGTACTGGGGGGTTTGGGGAGAAGAAGAAGGAAAAAAACCATATTGAGATGCCACTTCACACCGGATGGGATGGCTATTATATATCTCTCAGAAAATAACAAGTGCTGGTGAAGATGTGGAGAAATTGGAACCGTTGTGCACTGGTGGTGGGAATGTAAAATGGCACAGCTGCTGTGAAAAACAGTATGGCAGTTCCTCAAAAAGTTAAACATAGAATTACCATATGACCCAGCAATCCCACGTCAGGGTATATACCCAAAAGAATTGAAAGCACAGACTTCAATGGACACTTGTACACCAATGTTTATAGCAGTATTATTCACAATAGCTAAAAGGTGGAAACAACCCAAATGTCCATTGACAGATGATGAATGGGTAAACAACATGTGATATAGACACACAATGGAATATTATTAAGCCTTAAATAGGAAGGAAATTCTTATACATGCCATGACATGGATGAACCTTGAAGACATTATGCTAAGTGAAATAGCCAGTCACAGAAGGACAAATATTGCATGATTCCACTTACATGAAGTACCCAGAGTAGTCAAATTCAAATAGACAGAAATTAGAATGGTGGTTGCCAGGGCTGCGGGCAAGGGCGAATGGGAGGTTATTGTCCAATGGGTACAGAGTTTCAGTTAAGGATGATGAAAAAATTCTGGAGATGTATAGTGGTGATGGTTGCACAACAATGCGAATGTATTTAATGCCACTGAACGGTATACCTAAAAATGGTTAAAATGATAAGTTTTATGTTATGTATATTTTACCACAATAATAAAAAAGAGTAAAATATTTTTTTCATTAACACGATGTACAGATTTGTCATCACAAAGTTTGTGAAGGCAAGCCACAACTTCCGTGAAGCGTCTCTAAAGAACCCGGTAGAGGGTAGCGCGTCTCTAATGGCACACTCCCAGCTTGTTTCAGGGTTCCTCAGAGGTGTCTGCAGATACGCACGGTCCTCTAACACTTGCTGGGGGCTGGGCCTGTGCGGGCCTCTTCCAAGTGCTCTGTGGGTGTTGACTTGTGTACCCTCTCCACAGCTTTATGAGGCAGGCAACTGTTATTACCCTCCTGAGAGGAGGGGTTAGTTGGGGCAGCCACAGTAAAAAGCTGGCCCATGGCCCCAAAGCCAAGAAGTGGCGCTGCCAGCCCCTGAGGTCCCTCCCCAGGTTCATACCTCTGACCACTGGACTTCCTGCCCCCTATGCCACCCCTTTCAGCTCCCTTGGTCACTCCTCAGGCTCTAGTTTCAGGTATCTGCTGTCCTCGTTTCATGCCGGCAGCCCTTTCCTCAGCAGACAGCATCCTGTCCTGTTCCAGAGGAAGGGAGGACCGCCAGGCCTGAGCCCAGCTCCTCTGTCCCACTGCTGCCAGAGCAGGCCTCAGGCTCTTTTGAAAGCCCATGGAGTTTTCTTTTCGCCCAAGGTCCAGCACTCCAACCTGCTTGTCTTCTTGGGGAACTTGCTCCTTTGTACACCCTCTCATCTCCAAAGTTTCTTCCTTTTCTAAAGTAAAGATGTTTTTAGGATTAGAAGAACAATACAACATGTAATATAAGAATACAGAAAAATAAGAGGGAAAAAATTGTTACTAATTTCACTTCTATTTTTTGGATGCATTTTTAAAGACACGGTGTGGTCATATTAGTAAATAAACATTTAAATGGCTATTAATTATAACATAATCATTGCCACACTGTTGGACATAAATTTAGGATGTTTCAAATTTGAAATTTAATGTAGAGTGGCTTTCTAAAGTTTTTTTTCCTGATTATGACAATTTTACACTAGTCTCTTGTTGCATGGCTTCAGCTGCTGCCCCTCCCCCTAACTGAGGAGGTTTCTCAGAGGTACTCCTGCCCAGTTAGAGATTTTGGGTCGCCTCCATAAGCCAGTCCTGGCGACTTCCCGGGGCTCAGAAGCCACGTCACTTCGGACTTCCTTCCCTGCCATGGAAAGCTTTTCTGCTGATGGGCCAGAGGGGACAGCCACGGGGGACTCCAGCGGCAACAGACCCCGTGTCCCCACATGGAGACATCTGTCATCTCCTTGAGCCGCCTTTGGCTCAGGCTTGGCGCCCCCAGTCAGATGAGCTGCTCTGTGCTCTGGGCATCTGGCGGTCCACAGGCCGGCGGGGGGTCCCAGGGCAGCTCGCTGGACCCAAGTCACCATCTGGCCCGCAGTGATTTCCAAGAATTAAGAACGACGCTACCTAGCAGGCCGCCTAGCAAGCGTTTTACGAAGACAGACGCGTTAGCGGTGGAAGGGCGGACGCCGGGGCAAGGTTCTGAGCGCCCCGGGCGTGCCCACGGCCCCAGACCGCTGGAGGGGCCCCGGCTGTGGACCGCGGTGCGTCGGTGCTGGACTCTTCCAGCAGGGGGCAGTGCGGGCACGCTTAGGAACCTCTTTCCCGACAGCATGGGGCATTACCTTGCAAAATCGTTGAAAAGCTTGGAGAAGCCTGATCTTTGTTTATGGTCTGAAGTTTATTGACTTTAATTCCCAACTCAATCATTCCAATGTGAAAGAATCCTTTTAAAAAGCAGCAGCATAAATTACAATCAAATGGATCCGATGGAACTTGCTTTCCCCCTTGCTTTGGACATCTGTCACTCTGATGTGACAACGGTGGGGGCCCCGGCCTATATGGAGGGGAGGGGGAGGTGGATTCCTCCTGGTGCAGCCACTTGGTAGCGACTTAGGGTGCTAAACGGACTCGCAAATTGTTGGAAATGCCTTTGTAGTGGTCCAAATTTCCCAGTTAGACTTGGGTATGAAAGAAATGGGTATGAAAGTTATTTTCCATAATTCCGGTCTAGTTTCTATTTTATGCCAGATAGAGATAAGTCAACCATTTCTTGGTTAACTCTGCCGAAGTGGTAACTGCTCAGCCATTTAGGTTTAAAACTTACTGGCTACCCCCCCGCCCCCCATCCTTGGGTTGATTCTATCTAGCAAGCACAAGGCTTGACGCAGCCACACACCTGGCACCATGGGGCGGCTGGCCCCTTCGGAGGCCTCTGTCTTTCCGCGGCCTCTGCTGACTTCTGCCTACTTCCAGCATATGTTTCACGTCCTCTGGGGCCATCCACAGAAGGAGGGCTCCAGGAGTGGCGTCCGTGGTCCCTTGACTCCCTGGGACAGAGATCTACTGAGATAGTAGCAGAATCTTCCCCGGGGCCTCAGTGGAGACTGTCCAAGTGGGTTCCTTTGGTGCAGTTTCCAGAATTCCAGTTTCAAGACTGAATAGAGCCACCTGGTTATCTAACTCTCAAGTCCCACTTGGCCCTTGGGAACTTAGGGATGCCCTCTCATGCCTTTCAGGTAGGGGCCAGGTGGGGCTGTTATGATTCTTCTGATGCCTAGACACACCTAGACCCACTACTCCCTTGAGGCTGGACAACACAGGCCTCTCTAAAAGGCTTATTGCTGCTTCTTCCAGGTCGGTCTCTGGTTTCAGTCTAGATTAGATGCTCAGACTTCCAGGTAGAGTGCACTGTGTGTCCATCCCCCAACCTCCCTTACTCAGCCCAAGGAGGACAGAGGAGAGAGCATGGCCTGGGTGCTGGGCCTAAGTCTCATGCTTCCTCTCCCACCAATTCCTTCTCCAGCCCAGTTTGGATGGTGTACACACACTCACTCAGACATGGAGACACACACACACAGATGCACACACTGACACATACAGATAGACACATACTGACACACACTGACACACGGACACATACCGACACATGCACGCAGACATATAGACACACACAGAGACACACACTGATGCAAGGACACACACTGACACACACACAAACTAGATTACATATTTTCTTTAAATATATATAAAGAAGATACATCCTTAGCTTCTCGTTTCACATAAATGGGTGCAATGTGAATGAGGATGATAGAGGGTGAATAGCAAAGCTTTGTGTTTTTCTGCTTCATCGCCTATCAAATCTTCAGTCTCAGACCTGGATGGTACTTTTTCAAGTGAGAAGCTAAGGGTGTATTGTCTTTGTTTTCTGATTTCACAGGGACTCCCTTTCCCCAAAGCACTGGACATGTCTGTGTCTAACTGTCTGGGGAAGGAGGCCAGAAGGAGCTCTTGGACCAGAAGGAGCTCTTCAGAGAGTGGAGGGAGCAGGCCAGCATCATCGTCCATATCCTCACGCCATCCTCTGTGCCTCATGGGGGATGGTCAGGTCAAGGGCCCAAGGCTTGACCTCACCTTGAGTGGAGGGGCTTCTCTTGAAGGGAGGGGGCCTTTATTGTCAATCATCTGGGGAGGTGGTGGATCCTAGGGCAGGACATGGGACTGGGCAGGTGTGGGTCTCTGAGCAGCTACAATAAGTACACCCTCAGATGCCTGAGTTCTGAACAAATTGAGAAATGTCCCACAAATGTGGCAGATAGAGGCCAAAGCATGGCCTTACTAATGCTGGTGGGTGGTCACCGCCGGCCACGCGGAGGGTTTCTTGACTGAGCTACGTACGCAGTTAGTCACTTGGCCCCTAGGACAGATGTGGGCTTACTTCTAAGTTATCCTCTGTTATGCGTCCCTGGGCTTATTCCCAGGTCTTCAGGAAATTCCCACTAAAAGTTACAGCCCGAGCTCAGATTGTGGTGGTGTGTTGGGAGATGGGGAGGATGTCGTGCCTGTGGTTTTGTGAGCAGCACAGGGCACAGTACCCACTTTCTGAGGACAGAGTCTCGCCTGCATGGAGGCCAAGAGCAGCTGTGCCCTGCGGACCTGCCTTGTGGGGGCTGGGGGTAAAGAGAGATGGGAGCAGTGAGAAAGGAAGGGAGGAGGAGAGCCTGAGTCCCGCTCTTGAGCCTCCTGAGATAGTTGTAGAAAGCGCTGGAGAGTGAGCCAGTGGGGCTCCCCATTCCTAATTCAGGGCCGAGTGGAATTGAACATTGGCTTATGTTTTGTGTGCCAGGGGTGTTATGCCCAGCACTTTTCTGTGCTCCAAGAAGGCAGTCTCCTCAACATGCCAGGCCTGGAGAAACCCCATATTCCCAGATGGAAGCTTCAGCATGGAAGTTTAGCCATGCGATGTGGATGAGGCAATGGAAACTAGTGTTTAAAGCTCATCAAGGGCCTTGTCAGTCCATGGCAGACACAGGGTTGGGTGAGCCCTAATACTCAGCCCTTCGCATGCAGAGTTCCCTTCCTGGGATCCTGGAGAATGCTGAAGGGGCCCCGGGCTCCAGCACACTGCCCCCTCCACAGACCTGCCTTGCACCCACAAAGGACCCATTGTCCCTACACAGGTGTCCTCCGTGCTGAGCTGCCCCTGTGCAGCTGTCATAACACTGGGATCTCCTGCCTCTTCCTCGGACAGTTTTGTTACCAGATCTGGGTCTTACGTTTGCACTTTATGCTTGACCCCCACCCCAGGCCTGACAAGGGGCTCTCTGCATCCTAGGCCCCCCGAAATCCAGCTGAAATGCACCTTGGGCTTCCTGGGGCTTCTGTCTGCACACACCTGTTTTGCTGTGGGAACTCTTGACCTGGATCTCCACCTGCCTGAGGGTGCTGGAGATGTCCGGGAGCCTGAGGTCAGGGAGAAACAGGTCACCCCCTGTTTCCTTCTTTCCTGCTTCCCCAGAGTAAATAGCAAAGGTTTGGGTTTTAAATTAGAGATGGTGGACCTTGTAGTCTTTGTAAATATCCCTTGGTCTGAGTACCTGACCCTTTTTCTGTTTCATTTTGACACCTGGGGATTTGTTGGTAGCTTCTGAAAGCCTGGAGCCATGTTATGGACTCTCCTCTAGGGTTTCCCGGTTTTTCTATTACACTCTGCATAAGTAGAACCAGACCTTTTCTTTCACCTCCCGTTCTCACTCCAGCCTGCAGGTCACAGGCTTGTGCATTCTCAGCATAATGTTGTGCAAATGTTGTTCATTCCACTGTCACATAACCTCCGTGAGATAGCAACATCTACTAGTGTTGTTCTCAAGGAAGGGACAGAAAAACAGGGAGGGGGTCAGGTGCTGTCCCAAGATCATAGAGTCATGGAAAAGCTTAGCTCACTAGGTTCTCCTGGCTCTCAGCTCCGAGTCCTTTCAAAATTAATAGAAGCCCAGTGCTGTGTGGACTCACTGCGGCTTAGAAGGACTGTCATGCAGTGTACTTGAACCAGCAGGTGATAATGGCCTCTCCCTTCTCTGTCTCTCCAGGGTCTGGTCGAGGAAAGTCTGTGAGAACCCACTTACCTGAGAAAGGCTGTCTGTTTGCAAAACAACTTCAGTGTGGGGGAAAGCACTGAATAAGCAGCGAGGAGATCTCTTCCTTCCCTTCTCCCTTTTTCCTCCTCTCTAACAAATTCTAGGGAGTTTTGGAAGAGAGATCTTTTTGTCATTTGCATGACATCTTCCAGCACTCCTGTGAGCTGGTTACTCCCCTTTCTATATTTCCCGAACTGGGGGCCACTGCTTAAATTGAGCAAATGATCATTGCAGAGCTCCAAGGGAGCACTATTCAAATTCATAGTCAGGTAGATCTGTATATTATTATAGCAATTTTCCAGCAGGTGGCAGGAAAGTGTCGTGAAGAACAGGTACCTTGTTATCACTTGTGCGGCATCTCTCTGAGTTAGCAGTGGGCCTGCTCCAGGCACATCTCCCTGTTACAGCTCTCACAACTGACCTGGGTTGAAGATATGGAGTGGATGCCAACTAGATCAACAACAGTGGAAATTGGGGTGGGGGGTGAGAGGTGGGTGGGAAGGTCACTGGAAGGGGACAAGGCAACTAGGATGGAGAAGGATTCAGAATCCTGGGGAATGGTGGAAGGGGCAGAGTGTTTTCAGCCTAGAGAGAATTCAGGGTGAGGGTAGGGCATATGAAAACTTTATTCTGATATTTGGAGTCTGTGTGGAGGTGTTAAGAGGTGGCAGGGGGTCCTAGAGAGAGCATGGGATCTGGAGAGCTTCCATTATTGGGTGGGGGATAAAGGTCTTTGAACCTGAGTTTTCCTGTCAGTTCCCACTTTGCAGAGTTGTGTTAGAAAGTCACGTATGAAAGGTACCAGCAAAGCTCCTCACATTGGTGAATGCCACTGCCATGAATGTGGTTGTGAGTAAATCGTGACAAATATCATGGTCTACAAGAATGGAAAACCAGTTTGGCAACTAAATGGGGGTGGTTTCAAGGACTGGGTTAGAGGACATGTACTATCATTCCACTCTTAGCTGTTTTATTTCATTAAAACAATAACAAATGCAATATTTTGGATAATTTCATGTAATTTGGTGCATAGAATAGAATTAGTATTATTTCCTATGTGACAGAGGATATAGCTAGGATATTGGAACTGAAATATTTATTATGCATTTGAATGGTTATTTTTATTGTAACATACTCATGTTGTGTGCATCTCTTTGGCTTACCTATAATCAGTAAATGGCCTATCACTTACTCCTCTTCAGAAACATGTGGAAAGATGAACAAAAACAACCACGACATTACAATATGACAGGGTCAGGGAATTTCAGAAATGGACAGGACGTTCGAAATGGTTCAGAGTGAAATTCAACATCTAGCGGGACTTAGCAGCCTTACGGGAGCCCCTCCTGGCAGTCTGCAGGAGTCTCCCATCTTGCTAAGGTGTCACATTTGGCATGCACTCCTGGAAATCTAGCAAACTTTTCCGTCTTTTTCAATTAAATTCCATGATGCTGTTCTTCTTGCCAACCTGATGTTAATTTGCCTCCCATTGCTGCACCTTCAGTGGTTTCCCATTTCCTTTAGGATACACTCCAAAGAAATTCACACCCTGGCACCAATACACCTAAGACTGTTACTTCCCTTCATATGCCCTCATTCCAGTCTTGGCCTCAGTGTGAGCTCAGATTTCTGAGTCGGGGGCCCACAGTGCTCCCGGGCTCCGTGGCTGAAGGGCCAGGAGTATCAGCAGAGGTGCTGCCTTATCTTCAGTGCTCTGGGGTTCTATGTGACCTCTAATCACACTGTAGTGCAGTGGATGTGCGATGAGCAGGGAGGGAGGATCAATGTTACCAAACAACCATGAGCCTCTGCAAATCCAGACAAGATCAGAGCAGCTTGCATGTCGCGGGCATTCAGTAAGCAGCTAATCCCACCCTTGGACAATCCTTTGTAGTGTAGGAGGCACCTCGTGTGTGCTGATCTATTGGGTCTTCAAATGAGAACCCCTCCTGTAGCTAAAACACAGCTCACAAGTCCTCCCATGTCACCTGTCAGCCAGTCTAAACATGCCTGCCGCCACAGACCCTCACAGGACAACTCCTTCCCCCTTCCTCGAAGTTCAGGTTGGCTCAATGTGCTCCTAAAGTGATTCTTTTCTCCACTTTTCTTAGTGTTCTTATTTTTATCGCAAGGCTATTGATTCAATTAGAGGAAAGAAACAAACAATTAATTTTACAGTCAAATAGATCTAGACCAGCACTGTCTAGTAGAAATTTAATGTGAGCTACATATATAATTAAAAATTTTCTAGTAGCAGGTGAAATCAATTTTTAAAATATATTTTATTTAACCCAATATGTCCAAAATATTATTCCAACACATAATATTAAAAATGATCAGAAATATTTTACTTTTTTTTTTTCCAAGTCTTAGAAATCTGGTGTGTCTTTTATACTCAGAGCATATCTCAATTTATACTTACTCTATTTCAAGTGTTCAGCAGCCACTAGTAACTAATGGCCGCTGTGTCGACACAGCAGGTCTGCAGAGCAAGCTAAAGATGGTTAGCTGTCGAGTCACACGGAGCTGGGTTTGAATCCTGGCTCTGCCGCCCATGGGCTGTTCAGCCTTCGGAAAATCCCTTCACTGTATGAGCCTCAGGTTCTCACCTATAAAATGGTGATATTAGTTATTACCTTATAAGGCTGTTGTGAAGATAAAATGAGATAATACATGTTCTAGCACAGGGTAAACATTTAATGTGTTAATTGCTGTTATTACCCTAGCTAGATTTTAAATTTGAACATTTATGTGTAAGACCAGCGATGTTACATTTTCTTGCATCAACTTCATTCCATTAAATACCTGTGGGTGATGAGGATAAGTTAACTTGCTTTGAGGACTTTTGTTGGTGAATGTTCTTTTTTTTATTTTTTCGTTAAGATTATGATAGATTACAACCTTGTGAGATTTCAGTTGTACATTATTGTTAGTCATGTTTGGGTACACCACTTCCCCCTTTGTGCCCTCCCCCCACCCCCCCTTTTCCCTGGTAACCACTGATCAGTTCTCCTTGTCTATATGTTAACTTCCA
This sequence comes from Equus quagga, assembly GCF_021613505.1. NCBI lineage: Eukaryota > Metazoa > Chordata > Mammalia > Perissodactyla > Equidae > Equus > Equus quagga. The sequence goes on from NC_060268.1 coordinate 115,176,447, forward strand.
CCTATGAGTGGAGTCATATAGAGTTCGTCTTTCTCTGTCTGGCTTATTTCGCTTAGCATAATACCCTCGAGGTCCATCCATGTTGATGCGAATGGAACAATTTTGTCCTTTTTTATGGCTGAGTAGTATTCCATTGTGTATATATACCATATCTTCTTTATCCAATCATCAGTTTCTGGGCATTTAGGTTGGTTCCATGTCTTGACTATTGTAAATAATGCTGCAATGAACATAGGGGTGCAAGGGACTCTTGGGATTTCTGATTTCAGGTTCTTAGGATAGATACCCAGTAGTGGGATGGCTGGGTCATAAGGTATTTCTATTTTTAACTTTTTGAGAAATCTCCAAACTGTTTTCCATAGTGGCTGTACCAGTTTGCATTCCCACCAACAGTGTATGAGGGTTCCTTTTTCTCCACAACCTCTCCAACATTTGTCACTCTTGGTTTTGAATGTTTTTGCCAATCTAACGAGTGTGAGGTGATATCTTAGTGTAGTTTTGATTTGCATTTCCCTCATGATTAGCAATGATGAACATCTTTTCATGTGTCTATTGGCCATACTTATATCTTCTTTGGAGAAATGTCTGTTCATGTCCTCTGCCCATTTTTTGATCGGGTTGTTTGTTTTTTTTGTTGTTAAGCTGTGTGAGTTCTTTGTGTATTATGGAGATTAACCCTTTGTCGGATAAGTGGCTTGTAAATATTTTTTCTCAATTAGTGGGCTGTTTTTTTGTTTCAATCCTGTTTTCCCTTGCCTTGAAGAAGCTCTCTAGTCTGATGAAGTCCCATTTGTTTATTCTTTCTATTGTTTCCCTCAACTGAGGAGTTATAGTGTCCGAAAAGATTCTTTTGAAACTGATGTCAAAGAGTGTACTGCCTATCTTCTCTTCTGGAAGACTTATTGTTTCAGGCCTAATTTTTAGGTCTTTGATCCATTTTGAGTTTATTTTGGTGTGTGGTGAAAAAGAATGGTCAATTTTCAATCTTTTGCATGTGGCTGTCCAGTTTTCCCAGCACCATTTGTTAAACAGACTTTCTTTTTTTTTTTTTTTATTGAGTTATTGATAGGTTACAATCTTGTGAAATTTCAATTGTACATTAATGTTTGTCAGTCATGTTGTAGGTGCACCACTTCACCCTTTGTGCCCACCCCCCACCCCACCTTTCCCCTGGTATCCACTAAACTGTTCTTGGTCCATAGTTTTAAATTCCTCATATGAGTGGAGTCATACACAGATTATCTTTCTCTCGCTGGCTTATTTCACTTAACGTAATTCTCTCAAGGTCCATCCATGTTATTGCAAATGGAATGATTTTGTTCTGTTTTGCAGCTGAGTAGTATTCCATTGTATATATGTACCACATCTTCTTTATCCATTCGTCTGTTGATGGGCACTTAGGTTGCTTCCACGTCTTGGCTATTGTAAACAGTGCTGCAATAAACATTGGGGTGCACAGGACTTTTGGGATTGCTGACTTCAGGCTCTTTGGATAAATACCCAGTAGTGGGATGGCTGGATCGTATGGTAGTTCTATTTTTAGTTTTTTGAGGAATCTCCATACTGTTTTCCATAGTGGCTGCACCAGTTTGCATTCCCACCAGCAGTGTATGAGGGTTCCTTTTTCTCCGCAACCTCTCCAACATTTGTTGCTATTAGTTTTAGATATTTTTGTCATTCTAACGGGTGTAAGGTGATATCTTAGTGTAGTTTTGATTTGCATTTCCCTGATGATCAGCGATGATGAGCATCTTTTCATGTGCCTATTGGCCATCAGTATATCTTCTTTGGAGAAATGTCTGTTCATGTCTCCAGCCCATTTTTTGATTGGGTTGTTTGATGTTTTGTGGTTGAGTTGTGAGAGTTCTTTATATATTAAGGATATTAAGCCTTTGTCAGATATATGACTTGCAAATATTTTTTCCCAGTTAGTGGGTTGTTTTTTGTTTCAATCCTGTTTTCATTTGCCTTGAAGAAGCTCTTTCATCTGATGAAGTCCCATTTGTTTATTCTTTCTATTGTTTCCCTTCTCTGAGAAGGCATGGTGTCCGAAAAGATCCTTTTAATACTGATGTCAAAGAGTGTACTGCCTACGTTTTCTTCCAGAAGCCTTATGGTTTCAGGTCTCACCTTTAGGTCTTTAATCCATTTTCAGTTTATTTTGGTGAATGGTGAAAAAGAATGGTCAATTTTCATTCTTTTACATGTGGCTTTCCAGTTTTCCCAGCACCATTTGTTGAAAAGACTTTCTTTTCTCCATTGTATGCCCTCAGCTCCTTTGTCAAAGATAAGCTGTCCATAGATGTGTGGTTTTATTTCTGGGCTTTCAATTTTGTTCCATTGATCTGTGCACCTGTTTTTGTACCAGTACCATGCTGTTTCGATTACTGTAGCTTTGTAGTATGTTTTGAAGTCAGGGTTGTGATGCCTCCCGTTTTGTTCTTTTTTCTCAGGATTGCTTTAGCAATTCGGGGTCTTTTGTTGCCCCATATGAATTTTAGGATTCTTTGTTCTAATTCTGTAAAGAATGTCATTGGGATTCTGATTGGGATGGCGTTGAATCTGTAGATTGCTTTAGGTAGAATAGACATTTTAACTATGTTTATTCTTCCAATCCATGTACATGGAATGTCTTTCCATCTCCTTATGTCGTCATCCAATTCTCTCAGAAAGGCCTTGTACTTTTCATTATATAAGTCCTTCACTTCCTTAGTTAAATTTACCCCAAGGTATTTTATTCTTTTTGTTGGGATTGTGAATGGTATTGTATTCTTGAGTTCTTTTTCTGTTGGTTCATTACTGGAGTATAGAAATGCTACTGATTTATGCAAATTTATTTTATACCCTGCAACTTTGCTGTAGTTGTTGATTACTTCTAACAGTTTTCCAATGGATTCTTTGGGGTTTTCTATATATAAGATCGTGTCGTCTGCAAACAGCGAGAGTTTCACTTCTTCCTTCCCTATTTGGATTCCTTTTATTCCTTTTTCTTGCCTGATTGCTCTGGCCAGGACCTCCAGTACTATGTTAAATAAGAGTGGTGATAGAGGGCATCCTTGTCTTGTTCCTGTTTTCAGGATGGGGTTCAGTTTTTGCCCATTGAGTATGATGTTGGCTATGGGTTTGTCGTATATGGCCTTTATTATGTTGAGGTAGTTTCCTTCTATGCCCATTTTGTTCAGAGTTTTTATCATAAATGGCTGTTAGATCTTGTCAAATGCCTTCTCTGCATCTGTTGAGATGATCATGTGGTTTTTATTCCTCAGTTTGTTGATGTGGTGTATCACGTTGATTGATTTGCGGATGTTGAACCATCCCTGTGTCCCTGGTATGAATCCCACCTGATACTGATGTATGATTCTTTTGATGAATTGCTGAATTCTGGTTGCCAAAATTTTGTTAAACAGACTTTCTTTTCTCCAATGTAGGCCCTCCGCTCCTTTGTTGAAGATTAGCTGTCCATAGATGTGTGGTTTTATCTCTGGGCTTTCAATTCTGTTCCATTGATCTGTGCACCTGTTTTTGTACCAGTACCATGCTGTTTTGATCACTGTAGCTTTGTAGTACGTTTTGAAATCGGGGATTGTGATGCCTCCGGCTTTGTTTTTCTTGCTCAGGATTGCTTTAGCAATTCGCGGTCTTTTGTTGCCCCACATGAATTTTAGGATTCTTTGTTCAATTTCTGTAAAGAATGTCCTTGGGATCCTGATTGGGATAGCGTTGAATCTGTAGATTGCTTTAGGTAGTATGGACATTTTAACTATGTTTATTCTTCCAATCCATGTGCATGGAATGTCTTTCCATCTCTTTATGTCGTCGTCAATTTCTTTCGAGAAAGTCTTGTAGTTTTCATTGTATAAATCCTTCACTTCCTTGGTTAGATTTATCCCAAGGTATTTTATTCTTTTCGTTGCGATTGTGAATGGGATTGAGTTCTTGAGTTCTTTTTCTGTTTGTTCATTGTTAGTGTATAGAAATGCTACTGATTTATGTATGTTGGCTTTATACCCTGCTACTTTGCTGTAGTTGTTGATTGTTTCTAATAGTTTTTCTATGGATTCTTTGGGGTTTTCTATATATAAGATCATGTCGTCTGCAAACAGTGAGAGTTTTACTTCTTCATTACCTATTTGGATTCCTTTTATTTCTTTTTCCTGCCGAATTGCTCTGGCCAGGACCTCCAGTACTATGTTGAATAGGAGTGGTGAAAGTGGGCACCCTTGTCTTGTTCCTGTCCTCAGAGGGATGGCTTTCAGTTTTTGTCCATTGAGTATGATGTTGGCTGTGGGTCTGTCATATATGGCCTTTATTATGTTGAGGTACTTTCCTTCTATACCCATTTTATTGAGGGTTTTTATCATAAATGGATGTTGGATCTTGTTGAATGCTTTCTCTGCATCTATTGAGATGATCATGTGGTTTTTGTTTCTCATTTGGTTAATGTAGTGTATCACGTTGATTGACGTGCAGATGTTGAACCATCCCTGTGTCCCTGGTATAAATCCCACTTGATTGTGGTGTATAATCTTTTTGATGTATTGCTGTATTCAGTTTGCCAGAATTTTGTTGAGGATTTTTGCATCTATGTTCATCAGTGATATCAGCCTGTAGTTCTCCTTCTTTGTGTTGTCCTTGTCAGGTTTGGGGATCAGAGTGATGTTGGCTTCATAGAATGTGTTAGGGAATACTCCGTCTTCCTCAATTTTCTGGAATAGTTTGAGAAGGATAGGTATTAAATCTTCTTTGAATGTTTGGTAGAATTCTCCAGAGAAGCCGTCTGGTCCTGGACTCTTATTTTTGGGGAGGTTTTTGATTACTGTTTCTATTTCTTTACTTGTGATTGGCCTATTCAGATTCTCCATTTCTTCCTGATTCAGTTTGGGGAGGTTGTAGGAATCTAGGAATTTGTCCATTTCTTCCAGGTTGTTCAATTTGTTGGCATATAGTTTTTCATAGTATTCTGTTATGATCCCTTGTATTTCATTGGTATCTGTTGTGATTTCGCCTCTCTCATTCCTAATTTTATTTATTTGAGGTTTCTCTCTTCTTTTCTTGGTGAATCTGGCTAAGGGTTTGTCGATTATGTTAATTTTTTCGAAGAACCAACTCTTTGTTTCATTGATCCTTTCTACTGTCTTTTTAGTTTCAATATCGTTTATTTCTGCTCTTATTTTTATTATTTCCCTCCTTCTACTGACTCTGGGCTTTGTTTGTTCTTCTTTTTCTAATTCTGTTAGGTGTCATTTGAGGTTGCTTATGTGAGCTTTTTCTTGTTTAGTGAGGTGAGCCTGTATTGCAATGAATTTCCCTCTTAGGACTGCTTTTGCTGCATCCCAAATGATTTGGTATGTTGTGTTCTCATTTTCATTTGCCTCCAGATAATATTTGATTTCTTCTTTAATTTCTTCAATAATCCATTGTTTGTTCAGAAGCGTGTTGCACCTTTCTCTGCTTTATTCTTGTAGTTGATTTCTACTTTCATAGCATTATGATCAGAAAAGATGCTTGATATTATTTCAACTCTCTTGTATTTATTGATGCTTGCTTTGTTTCCCAAAATATGGTCAATCCTTGAGAATGTTCCATGTGCACTTAGGAAGAATGTGTAACCTGCTGTTTTTGGATGAAGTGTTCTATATATATATCTATTAAGTCCATCTGGTCTAATTTTTCATTTAATTCTATAATTTCCTTGTTGATTTTCTGTCTGGATGTTCTGTCCATTGGTGTTAATGGTGTGTTGAGGTCCCCTACTATTATTGTATTGTTGTTGATGTCTTCTTTTAGTTCTGTTAAGAGTTGCTTTACAAATTTTGGTGCTCCTGTGTTGGGTGCGTATATATTTATAAGTGTTATGTCTTCTTGGTGGGGAGTCCTTTTTATCATTATGTACTCTCCCTCTTTGTTTTTCTTTATCTGTTTTGCTTTGAAGTCTACTTTGTCTGATACTAGTATAGTGACACCTGCTTTCTTTTGTTCATTATTAGCCTGGAGTATTGTCCTCCATCCCTTCACTCTGAGTCTGTGTTTGTCTTTGGGGCTGAGGTGTGTTTCCTGGAGGCAGCATATTGTTGGGTCTTGTTCTTTGATCCATCCTGCCACTCTGTGTCCTTTGATTGGCGAGTTCAATCCATTTACATTTAGAGTGATTATTGAAATGTGGGGGCCTACCACTGCCATTTTATGTCTTGTTTTCCAGTTTTCTTCAATTTCCTTTGTTTCTCATCCCATGGTTTAACTGTTCTGATGGAGAGCTGCTACTCTCTGTTGTTGTCCTTCTACTTATCTCCTTTGCTCTTGGTTTTGTAGTCCCTTTCCTTTTTTTGATTTTTCAGGAATGAGGGTTTTCCTGAGCATTTCCTGAAGAGGAGGTTTGGTGGCAATGAACTCCCTTAATTTTTGTTTATCTGGGAAAGTTTTTATTTCTCCATCGTATTTGAAGGATATTTTCGCTGGGTAGAGAATTCTCGGCTGTAGATTTTTGTCCTTCAGATTTTTGAATATATCATTCCACTCTCTTCTAGCCTGTAAAGTTTCTGCTGAGAAATCTGCTGATAGCCTGATGGGGGTTCCTTTGTAGGTTAATTTCTTCTGCCTGGCTGCCCTTAGTATTTTCTCCTTGTCATTGACTTTTGCTACTATATGCCGTGGGGTTGGTCTTCTTGCACTGATAAAGTTTGGAGATCTATTGGCTTCTGTCACATGAAGTTCCATCTCTCTTCCCAAGTTTGGAAATTTCTCAGCTATTATTTCTTTGAACAGGCCTTCTGCCCCCTTCTCCTTCTCTTCTCCCTCTGGTATACCTCTAATCCTTATGTTGCAGCTCCCAATTGAGTCGGATAATTCTCGGAGAGTTTCTTCATTTCTTTTTAGTCTTAGTTCTCTCTCCTCCTCTGCCTGCAGCATTTCTATATTCCTATCTTCCAAATTGCTAATTCTTTCCTCCATATTATCGGCCCTACTGTTAAGTGCATCTAGATTTTTCTTAATCTCCTCTATTGTGTTCTTCATTTCCAGTATTTCTGTTTGGTTCTTCTTTATAGTATCAAACTCTTTTGTGACATAGCTCCTGAACTCATTGAGTTGTCTATCTGAAGTCTCTTTTAACTCATTGAGTTTTTTAATGATGGCTGTTTTGAAGTCATCGTCCTTTAGGTTATATATTTCATTTTCTTTGGGATTGTTTTCTGTGTATTTGTTATTTTCCTTCTGTTCTGGAGATTTAATATATTTTTTCATATTGCTTGGTGTTGTAGATTTGTGCCTCCACGTAGAGATAGAGTTTAGTTACTGCTTCCACTTGTTTCTACTGGTGTGGTGGGGGAGCAGCTGTTTATACTGCACCAACCAGGAACCCTATCAGCTGTTGCTAACTGGGCCTGGGCCCCTCCTCGTAGTCACAGTGGTCCTGTGGGTTCCCTCTTCAGCTGTGGGGGCCGTCACAAGGGGGCTTCAGGCTGCTGGTGCCTACTGTTGCAGCCCACCTAGACGTGCTCCCTCCTTGGGGTCTGCAGTGGTGTTATGGGCTTTCCCAGCGGCCAGGGGCAGGATCACTTATATTTGCAGCTCTGTCACTGTCAGCACCCACAAAATCTCACTTGTCCACTATGGGTCACAGCAGAGCTATGGGCATCTTCTGCAGTCTGTGGTTACCTCATCTAGCTATGCCTGTTTTGTCCCAGGGTCTTCCAGCCTCGTGACTGCCGGATGGGTGCTCTCTACTAGTGCTGTGCAGAGGCTTTCGCTGAGGCTGCTGTGAGACTGTAGGGTTTCCCCCTGGGCTACAGAGCTGGGTCGCTGGAACTCCACCCAGCCCCAGTCCTCTCCCCCAGGATCTCGGGGAGCCCCTTGCCCTGTCTGGGGGATAGCCGGAGACCTTGAGTTCAGTGGCAGCTGGCCGGCTGCTGCCCTGCCTGGTATTCTCCTCTCCGGGACCCTCCCGGTGTTGTGGATGCTGGACGGAGCCTCTCCGCTAATGTTAGGTAGAAACTTTGCCTGCTGCTGGGGCGGAACTCTGGAGTATCCCCCCAGGCCACTGAGCCGGTTGCTGGAGCTCCACCCAGCCCCAGTCCTCTCCTAGGAGTTCTCCAGTAGTCCCGAGCCC